>NC_069500.1:1244255454-1244555454 GCF_027579735.1 Bombina bombina
TTTTGAGGTTAATGATACAGGTGTGGGAATTGTTTGAATGGCATCTCAAATTGCAGTGACAGTGAGAAAGGGAAGTAAGATTGTTCAATGTTATTTGGTGGGGGTAGTTTTCTAGATTTTTAGGGGCTAGATAGTGAGATTTTCTGAATAGCTGAGTTTTTAAAAGTGCAGTAGCAGTCAGGGATTGCACCACAACTGAATATGGCTGTTATAGTGCAGAATGAACACTGACATTGCACGTCCTCTGTAAAATAAAGGGCTCAGCTTTCATCACAACAATAACCAGGAACTAAAGAAGGAAAAAACTGTTTGCAAAGGGAAAGGTGTGGTATAGGTATATAGACAGCAGCACCTGAATCAAAATTAAAATATTACAATACTAGCAATGAATCTATTTATCTTGAAAATAAAGTTTCAATCCTTTATGAAGGTCTTATTATACAGGTGTAACAAAATCTGCTATTTATGCCAACTTGTTAAAGCAAATATATTTATGACTTATATATTTCTTATCCAGTTATCAATCTCAATAAAAATATTTGCATTTTTGGTACAATTAATATTTTTGTCTCCAAATGTTTTTGGAATGCTTACATATATATTCATATAACCTATAGGCACTCACATACAGTAATAAAAAACTGAATCTCTTGAACTGTTGCTGCCATAGGAAATGTCAGCTTTCTAATAACACCTTTGTACCAGCTTTACAGATAGTTTAATACTTTGTTGAAACCTTTTATATGGTGTAAAGACTATGGGATAGATTTATTAAAGGTCGAGCGGACATGATTCGCTATAGGGAATCGTGTCCGCTCGACCTCGCTAAATGCTGACCGTATACGCTGTCGGCATTTATCATTGCACAAGTATTTCTAGTGAAGTGCTTGTGCAATGACGCCCCCTGCTCACTCGTGGCCAATCGGCTACTAGCAGGGGCCATCAATCATCCTGATTGTATCGGATCGGGATGATATCAGAAAATCAGAAACTATGCAGCATAGATTCAGCATTCGCTGCTTAATAAATCTATGAGTGCCAGTGAGGCTTGTATCAAGCACCTTCCGCTCTCTGAGCAAGTGCTGTGCTTAAAATTCTGGTACACAGTGCATACTTAAAGGGACACTGTACCCAAAAATTTTCTTTTGTGATTCAGATTGAGCATGAAATTTTAAGCAACTTTCTAATTTACTCCTTTTATCAAATTTTCTTCATTCTCTTGGTATCTTTATTTGAAATGCAAGAATGTGAGTTTAGATGCCGGCCCATTTTTGGTGAACAACCTGGGTTGTCCTTGCTGATTGGTGGATAAATCCATCCACCAATAAAAAAGTGCTGTCGAGAGTACTGAAACCAAAAAAAAGCTTAGATGCCTTCTTTTTCAAATAATGATAGCAAGAGAACGAAGAAAAATTGATAATAGGAGTAAATTAGAAAGTTGCTTAAAATTGCATGCTCTTTCTGAATTACAAAAGAAAAAAATTGGGTACAGTGTCCCTTTAAATACTCTTTTGAAACAGCTATAGCTTTTATTAGAAGCATTTTTGCTAAAAAAAAAAAGTATGGAACAAAAAATGCTTCTATTGAAAACTGAAATGCATCTATGTGAATTCCAATTCTAACTGGATGGTCCCTTTAAAGTTAACAGATAACCTCTATACATAGCATATACCTTAAATAGAAATACTGGTGTAAAAAAAATACAGTGGTCTATTTCATTAGAGGATTTTGATTTTAAAATCCTTATTTTACTATTGGGTAGATAACAAGCAATCAATACCATGGGTACATTACCTTGTCCTTGCCCATATGCAAACATTAACACTATCTGGTATTTAAAGTGGATGGTCTAATATGTATACCAAAGCTTCTTGAAGCAGACAGAACTTTTTTTTAGCAAGCCCTATTCTTTAAATGGATAATGTAGAGCAGTATTAGCAGACTCATTGCGCTCATATTGCAAGTGATCAGTTTTGTGTTTAGCGCTGCGGAATCTGTTAAGCGTTGCAGAATCTGTTGGCGCTCTACAAATAACCGATAATAATAATAATAATAATAATAATAATTGTGTTGCACTCATGCACAACCCAAAACACCACTTTAAAATGTAGCTCTATTTGAGTAATTATTGCTTACTAGTTTTCATTACAAAACACATGAAAAATCGATGAAAATAATGGATTTAGGTTATATTTAAACATAAGAAACAAAGGTTTAACAATCAAAAGAAGGTTTTGTGGCAGAATTGTATGGTATATTTTAAATGACAAATGGGCTTGGAAAGTGGTCAAAGGTGTATGTGTGTATTATGTATGTATGAAGTCTTTTATACTTAAAGGGACAATGTAGTAGAACTTTGGTTTCCCCTTAATGTGTTTCCAATTACTTGAGAAATTGTTTGTTATGTTTAGCTTTATTTTTGTAATTGAAACCCAACCCAATAACATGGTCTTATCTTGTAGGGAGAGTATTTAGCATGATATTATCTGTTTAATTATTTAAAGGGACAGTCTACACCAGAATTGTTATTGTTTTAAAAGATATATAATCCCTTTTTTACCCATTCTCTAGTTTTGCATAACCAACACAGTTATATTTATATATTTTTTACCTCTGTGATTATCTTGTATCTAAGCCTCTGCAGACTGCCCCTTTATTTCAGTTCTTTTGACAGACTTGCAGTTTAGCCAATCAGTGATGGCTCCCAGGTAACTTCACGTGCATGAGCACCGTGTTATCTATATTAAAAACATGAACTAACACCCTCTAATGGTGAAAAACCTGTTAAAATGCATTCTTAAGAGGCGGCCTTCAAGGTCTAAGAAATTAGCATATGAACCTCCTAGGTTAAGCTTTCAACTAAGAATACCAAGAGAACAAAGAAAAATTGGTGATAAAAGTAAATTGGAAAATTGTTTAAAATGACATGCCCTATCTGAATCATGAAAGTTTTTTTTGGACTAGACTGTCCCTTTAAACAAAGTCCTCCTTATCTTTTTTATTAGTGTTTACGCAAACGTAAGAGACCAATTTGAAATGGACATTTTAGTATCTCTCTGTCACACTCCCCAACTGGGAGTATTATTTTATCTAAATTGTCTTGTTTACGTGTGTTTTTGTAATTTGTACTTAAGCACAGAAATATTCAGTATGGATGGGGATACAAAAGGTAAAAATCTGCTATTTCAATTGAGGAAATAAAGGTAAACAAGCTATTTATAAACAATTTCATATATTCCAGCAGGTAAAATGGATAACTGGGAACATATTAAAGGGGAAAACATATTAGTGCACACTGTTCCTTTAAGTTTCAGTGAAATAGTATAGCACAGAACTAAATGTAGAACTCCACTACCTGGATAGATTTTTTACACTCGGCTTAGCGCTGGAATCTTATTTAATGTGAAGTAATTATGTGAGGGAATCAATGTAACTGCACTGTCTAGCATGCAATAGAAATAACTTTGGTATTATAATATGAGTGCAAAAATGGAAGCATTAAGGATAAGGATTGAGTGCTAGCACTATTAACGCACCTTGAGACTTTTTTATTTGTGCTCCACCTGTAATCTAGCCCTTTACATTCAACCCCTGCAAATGATTAAACACATTGGGCCAGATTACAAGTGGAGTGCTTACTCCGCTAGAAGTTTTTTGCCGCATCGGGTAGCTATCATATTAGTTAAAAAGTAAACTATTTTCACTCGTGCACTAACCTGATGCGTGTAAAAAGCCAAACTTCAAATATCGCTCGCTCCATAACTTATTCCCCACTAGAAGTCAATAGAGCAAAAAAAAGTGGAAAAAACCCTTGCACCCTATTCGAGCGCAAACCTGATGCACTTATATATTTGTCTATGTGTGTAAATATGTATTTATGTGTGTATATGTGTATATATGTCTGTAAATACATATATACACATATAAATACATAAATACATATGTACACATATATACATACATATCCATATTTAGACGTATGTCTATGTATCTCAGAATTAAAGCTCTTTGCCTGCTTTTTTCCTAACAACTGAGACCTCATATCTTTCCTTATAACGTTTTTGTTTAATAATTTTTTATCAGACAGTGTTGTTATGAGTGTAACTGTACTTTGTGATGTATTTTTTATGTGTTTTATAACACTTTTTTGTTTCACAAAACAGTTAACCAGAGCTCTGAGAACGCAGTAATCATTCTAGTGTAATTCCCGATTGTGCACAAACATCCGCGATAAACCCCTTTTTGCTTGTGCGTAACTGTTAACGCGCCACTTGTAATCTAGTCCATAGGGTTTTATTTATTAATCTGCAACTGCAACTTTGGAGCCCTCGAGGTGCAGGTTTGCTCATGCAGCAACTTTTATGATTGCTGCTTCCTAACCTCTTCACCATTTTGGAGGTAGCAGATAAAAATCACTCTAGACTGATTTGTCCAGGATGATTGAGAAGCCCTTGCTTGTGCAATGTTAAATACAGGAAGCGGATGTTGCTTTGTAAGCCTTGTACACAGCCGACAGGTTTTCCTGCCTGGGAACCTTGTCTACCTGCAATTTACTAAATGGGGCCCAAGTATCTGTCTGTCTGTCTGTCTATCTATCTATTTAATACATAATCAAAACACTTATTAAAAACTGGTGCTATAAAAAAACCATCACAGTAAGTTTTTGACGCTTCACAGTGTAAAACCAGTGAAATAAAAGTATGCTCTGCATGCTGTGTTTCATATAAGCATTGTATACACATTAATGCTATCCTTTTGCCCATATTTATATAAAGACAAATGTTTTACTTGCCCACTGCAATTTCTTACTCGTCCAGGACTAGTTGAATAGTGAAAATGTTAAGACCGGTATAATTTATATAATATATATATATACAACATTATCTGATTCATTGTATTTATGTATTTTGAAGTGGCATTAATATCACCTCTCCTAATAACAAGAGGAGAAGGCCCAACTATTTGGTAGGAGGTCTTTCCCAGCTGTATACATAGCTGTTCATTAAACGAGTGTTAGCAGTTATGGCACTGGTGATTGCCTATAGCAATGTGTTTATTCTCCACAAAGGGGTTAAACACACAGTTAAAGCCAGCTCTATAGTTAATGCCAACTAGTACTACTGAACTGGACTTGGGTCGGAGATTTGCAGCTATACATATATAGTGCTTGTGTTTGGTTTAGCAGATGATGTTCAGCTCAGTATCTGCAGTGTATTGTTACCGAATGCTGATTTCAACTGTCTTTTTCTGAGATTAAATATATACGGCTAGATTACGAGTTTTTCACTTTGAGCTGTGCGGTGCTAACGAGCAGTTTTATCTCATGGCTCACTTACCTACAGCCCTGGTATTACGGGTTTTTACAAACCCGGCGTTAAAAGGCAAGAAGTGAGCGTTGAGCAAAATTGTGCTCCTTACCGCACTCCAATACCAGCGCTGCTTAAGTCAGCGGTGAGCTGGTCGTACGTGCTTGTGTACGATTTCCCCATAGGAATGAACGGGGAGAGCCGGCTGAGAAAAAGTCTAACACCTACAAAAAATCAGCGTAAAACTCAATAACGCAGCCCCATTGATTCCTATGGGGAAAGAATATTTATGTCTACACCTAACACCCTAACATGAACCCCGAGTCTAAACACCCCTAATCTTACACTTATTAACCCCTAATCTGCCGCCCCCGACATCGCCGACACCTGCATTATATTTTTTAACCCCTAATCTGACGCCCCCGACATCGCCGACACCTGCATTATATTTTTTAACCCCTAATCTGCCGCTCCAGATACCGACACCACCTACATTATATTTATTAACCCCTAATCTGCCTCCCCCAATGTCACCCCTAAACCTAAGTCTAACCCTAACCCTAACACCCCCTAACTTAAATATAATCTAATACATCTAAATAAAATTACTATAATTAACTAAATTATTCCTATTTAAAACTAAATACTTACCTATAAAATAAACCCTAAGCTAGCTACAATATAACTAAGAGTTACATTGTATCTAGCTTAGGGTTTATTTTTATTTTACAGGCAAGTTTTTTATTTATTTTAACTAGGTAGAATAGTTATTAAATAGTTATTAACTATTTAATAACTACCTAGCTAAAATAAATACAAAAGTACCTGTAAAATAAAACCTAACCTAAGTTATAATAACACCTAACACTACACTATAATTAAATAAATTAACTAAATTAAATACAATTACTTAAATTAAATTAAATTAAATTAGCTAAAGTACAAAAAAACAACACTAAATTACAGAAAATAATAAACAAATTACAGATATTTAAACTAATTACACCTAATCTAATAACCCTATCAAAATAAAAAAAGTCCCCCAAAATAAAAAAAACCCTAGCCTAAACTAAACTACCAATAGCCCTTAAAAGGGCCTTTTGCAGGGCATTGCCCCAAAGTAATCAGCTCTTTTACCTGTAAAAAAAATACAAACAACCCCCCCAACAGTAAAACCCACCACCCACACAACCAACACCACAAATAAAATACTATCTAAAAAAACCTAAGATCCCTATTGCCTTGAAAAGGGCATTTGGATGGGCATTGCCCTTAAAAGGGCAATTAGCTCTTTTGCAGCCCAAACCCTAATCTAAAAAATAAAACCCACCCAATACACCCTTAAAAAACCTAACACTATCCCCCTGAAGATCGATTTACTTATCAGCCAATCGGAATTAAGGTAGAAAAAATCCTATTGGCTGATCCAGTCAGCCAATAGGATTGAGCTCGCATTCTATTGGCTGTTCCAATCAGCCAATTGAATGCAAGCTCAATCCTATTGGCTGATTGCATCAGCCAATTGGATTTTTTCTACCTTAATTCTTCATCCAAGCCGGGCGAAGTGGTCCTCCAGACGGGCAGAAGTCATCATCCACACGGCATCTTCTATCTTCATCCATCCAACACGGAGCGGCTCCATCTTCAAGACATCTGGCGCGGAGCATCCAAACGACGGCTTCTTACTGAATGACGGTTCCTTTAAGTGACGTCATCCAAGATGGCGTCCCTTAGATTCCGATTGGCTGATAGAATTCTATCAGCCAATCGGAATCTAAGGGACGCCATCTTGGATGACGTCACTTAAAGGAACCGTCATTCAGTAAGAAGCCGTCGTTTGGATGCTCCGCGCCAGATGTCTTGAAGATGGAGCCGCTCCGTGTTGGATGGATGAAGATAGAAGATGCCGTGTGGATGATGACTTCTGCCCGTCTGGAGGACCACTTCGCCCGGCTTGGATGAAGACTTCTCCCGGCTTCATTCAGGACTTCGGCCCGGTTGGATGAAGACTTCTGCCGCTTCCTTGAGGATGGATGTCCGGTCTTCAGAACAGTAAGTCGATCTTCAGGGGGTTAGTGCTTTTTTAAGGGTGTATTGGGTGGGTTTTATTTTTTAGATTAGGGTTTGGGCAGCAAAAGAGCTAACTGCCCTTTTAAGGGCAATGCTCACCCAAATGCCCTTTTCAGGGCAAAGGGGAGCTTAGGTTTTTTTAGATAGTATTTTATTTGGGGGGTTGGTTGTGTGAGTGGTGGGTTTTACTGTTGGGGGGTTGTTTGTATTTTTTTTACAGGTAAAAGAGCTGATTACTTTGGGGCAATGCCCCGCAAAAGGCCCTTTTAAGGGCTATTGGTAGTTTAGTTTAGGCTAGGGTTTTTTTTATTTTGGGGGGATTTTTTTTATTTTGATAGGGCTATTAGATTAGGTGTAATTAGTTTAAATATCTGTAATTTGTTTATTATTTTCTGTAATTTATTGTAACTTAGGTTAGGTTTTATTTTACAGGTACTTTTGTATTTATTTTAGCTAGGTAGTTATTAAATAGTTAAAAACTATTTAATAACTATTCTACCTAGTTAAAATAAATACAAACTTGCCTGTAAAATAAAAATAAACCCTAAGCTAGATACAATGTAACTCTTAGTTATATTGTAGCTAGCTTAGGGTTTATTTTATAGGAAAGTATTTAGTTTTAAATAGGAATTATTTAGGTAATAATATTAATTTTATTTAGATTTATTGTAATTATATTTAAGTTAGGGGGTGTTAGGTTTAGGGTTAGACTTAGGTTTAGGGGTTAATACATTTAATATAGTGGCGACGACGTTGGGGGCGGCAGATTAGGGGTTAATAAATGTAGGTAGGTGGTGGCGATGTTAGGGACGGCAGATTAGGGGTTAATAATATTTAACTAATGTTTGCGAGGCAGGAGTGCGCGGTTTAGGGGTTAATATGTTTATTATAGTTGCGGCAATGTCCAGAGCAGCAGATTAGGGGTTAAAAAATGTATTATAGTGTTTGCTATGCGGGAGGGCCTCAGTTTAGGGGTTAATTGGTAGTTTATGGGTGTTAGTGTACTTTTTAGCACTTTAGTTGTGAGTTTTATGTTACAGCGTTGTACCATAAAACTCTTAACTACTGACTTTTAAATGTGTTAGGACTCTTGACGGGGTAGGGTGTACCGCTCACTTTTTGGCCTCCCAGGACAGACTCCTAATACTGGCGCTATGGAAGTCCCATTGAAAATAGACTTCACAAAGTTTACGTAAGTCGTTTTGCGGTAAGGCCAAAAAAGTGTGCATTGACCCTAAACCTTCAAGACTCCTAAAAAAAAGCAGCGTTAGGACCTCTTAACCCTGCTTTTTTACCAGAACGCACAACTCGTAATCTAGCCGATAGTTATATGCAATTAATAGTGCAATAAGGAACTTGTTCTATCTCATTAGATCATTTTCTTATTGCTGTTTACCATTAAATGTCATCATCTACCTCTCCTGTTCCCTGATTAATTTCATCCTAATCAGAAATGTTAAATAAGTTAGTTTTGTTTTTTGAAATTTATTACATTGATAAAAAACAATAAGCTCTGCTGAATTATCAGTATTTCTAACTTTGTACAACGATGTCACTGTTTGTTCTCATGTTGTGTCATGCACAAGTGAGAGGAAGTCTATAGTCTTCATTTGACATTTAGTACACGTGTACTAATATGTGGCACAAACCTGTTTAGAATATTTGTTTAGTAAAGTTGTGAAACAATATATTTTAGTTAGATCAGGGAACATCTTTAAATGCAAAAGAAAACAAAAAAACATCAGGGTAATTTAAATATGCTAAACATATTCATGCTCAAATATTTAGTTATAAATTAGGTTTTTAACATTAATTAATCTCATGTGTAATGTCTCCTGGAAGCTTTCCTAATATATATATATATATATATATATATATATATATATATATATATATATATATTGGTACCCTTGCACTTTTTTCAGAAAATGCACAATTTTCTCTGAACTAAGTAACATTAAACAAAAGTATTTTGTATTCACCATTCTTTATTTCAAATGTAATAGAACAGAAACTTCATTTTTGATTTATGACCTCACATATTACTTTAAACAGTAAAACAAATGACAATGGAATGGACAAAATTAATGATGTGTTAAAGGGACACTGAACCCACAGATAGAGCATGAAATTTTAAGCAACTTTCTAATTTACTCCTATTATCAATTTTTCTTCGTTCTCTTGCTATCTTTATTTTAAAAGCGGGAATGATGTAATTCTTAGCAGACAGCCTATTTTAGGTTCAGCACCATGGATAGCGCTTGCTTATTGTAGGCTTACATTTACCCACCAATAAGCAAGCATAACCCAGGTTCTCAACCAAAAATGGGCTGGCTTCTATGCATCACATTCCTGCTTTTTAAATAAAGATAGCAAGAGAACGAAGAAAAATTGATAATAGGAGTAAATTAGAAAGTTGCTTAAAATTGCATGCTCTATCTGAATCATGAAAGAAAACACACTCAGACACAGGCACTCAGCACTTGTTTATATTGACCTGACCAGTAATGAGGTAGACTACAGTTTTGTCAAAAAAGGAGATTTACAAGACAAAATATGGAGTTCTGATTATCTTTTTGTCAAGGAGGATGGCAACTATATGATGACAACAGCATGCAGTGGCTGAAAAGAAGGGCCCTGAACTGCCCAAACAATAATTTAAAGTTTGAATGGTGGATTGGTGACTTCCAGAAAGGTCTCATTAGTCTTAAACTCTGTAGAAAGATGTGAATAATCAGTAGTAAGGTAAAATGTCCTAAAAAGGAACAGACAATGTACACACACACACAAAACTCAAACACAAACTTGCACATACACCCAGGGAAACACCCACAGAGACAGCCTCAGAAAACACACAAAGACATACACACTAACAGATACCCACAGAAAACACACAAAGACATACACAAACAGACACCCACAGAAAACACACAAAGACATACATACATACACACACCCTCACTGAGACATCCACAAAAAACACACAAAGACACACACACACACACACACTCACAGAGACACCCACAGAAAATGCACAAAGACATACACACACACACCCTCACAGAGACACCCACAGTAAACACACAGACATACAGCACACACCTTCACAGAGATACCCACAGAAAATACACAGACATATGCACACCATCACAGAGACACCCACAGAAAACCCACAGACATACATACACACACACACCCTCACAGACACCCACATAAAATGTGCAAAGACATATGTACATACCCTCACAGAGACATCCACAGAAAAAAGACATACATACACACACCCTCACAGAGACATCCACAGAAAACACACAAAGACATACACACCCACCCTCACAGAGGCATCCACAGAAAATACACAAAGACACACACACACACTCCTCAGTCAGCTGTAGTGTAAACTGAACAGTGTTAAGTTAACCTGTCTCATTTCAAACACTGAACAATCAGCCTGAGAGTATAACATTTTATGCAGATGTAAAAATCTTAGATAAAATGCCTCCTGGCATCTGAAAAGTCCTTGCATAGAGGAGCAGTAAACTGGAATGTAAAATATATATATATATATATATATATATATATATATATATATATATATATATATATATATATATATATATATATATATATATATATATATATAAATTTTAAAAAAATCATATCTGCCAAAAGGGTACCTAGCATTTGTGTATTGAGGAGGAAACATGTCTGCATGGTTTTAAATATAGAATTTCTACAGCATTGTCAAATAATCATAAATACACTGCTAAAAAAAGTTGTGTTTTTTGGAACCCTGCCCCCCCCATACAACTACACACTGAAGTTACATTCCGAAATTGCACGAAGAAATAAAAAAACATTTACTAAGTAAGTCTTACCTCCTCTGCAAATAAAAGTGATCTGCCGTCTGACTCAGGCACACACTGAAGAAACTGAAGTGCCAAGTCTGTCTCACACTGTGCATAGTGCTTTAGTGCACACTCAGAAATCCTCTCAAATGCTAATGCTTTACTCCTTGTAATGACATTTCCCATGCTCAATAGCACTCTGCGTGGCTGCCAAAATGCAAAAAAAAATAATTATTTTTTTATAATAGTTAAGCTTGCCTCATGGGGCCCCCTGTCCCACTAGGTCTCTGACACACACATATATATATATATATATATATATATATATATATATATATATATATATATATATATATATATATAAAATTCAAACAGAGGCAGGACTCCCAAAGAGCTTGTAGTTAGGACTCATTAATATGAAAAAATAGAAAATTTATTGAATGAATATTTAAAAAGTTCATACAGGAGCTGAGCAAACACAGACACTCACAACAGTTTCAAAGACAGGGAGGCAAGTGACGTCATCTGACGTCATCTGACGCGTTTCACGCCGGTTGGCGGTTGGAACTTTTTAAATATTCATTCAATAAATTTTCTATGTGACTTTTAACTGAAGTGCTCTGTGCCTAGTGTCTATACCAGTCAGCAAGTGCTGCTACGAATGTTTACTCATATTAATGAGTCCTACTCCTAACTACAAGCTCTTTGGGAGTCCTGCCTCTGTTTGAATTTTGTTTACAGCAGCCTTCTAACCCGATATCCTCCACGCCGAGTGCAGGAACTTCGAACTAGCAAGCTAGCTCTACGCTGTGTGGACAACGGTGATTAGTCTCCCAAGATAAGTGTCCTTTACCTTACTTAACCCTAACTGCTCTTGTTTTATATATATATATATATATATATATATATATATATATATATATATATATATATATATATATATATATATATATATATATATATATATAATATATATATATATATATATATATATATATATACCTATTGTCACTGGTAAACCCAATAAGTTCAGCTAGCTCCCAGTAGTGCATTGCTGCATCTTTAACAAAGGATACCAAGAGAATGAAGCACATTTGATAATATAAGTAAATTGGAAAGCTGTTTAAAGCTGTTTGCGCTATCTGAACCATGAATGAAAAAATTTGGATTTCATGTTTGTTTAAAAACAAATCTATTTGTATTGATTATGTTGGAGAGCTTTGAAATGGTAGAATCCTTTTTTTGACTTGAAATGAATAACATACTACAAATACTTTAAGCTTTAAAATGAGCTAATCATAAAAGAGCATTGCTGGTGTCAAGAACAGCCTGGTAGAAGGAAAAGCAAAGTCTGTTCTATGGAAAATGAAAGATAAGGTATTAATGTGGATTCTGTCCAAAAGGCAAAGCATTTGTTCCTACTTTGTTTCTTTCTCTTTTATTTTGTCCAGGAAACAATAGGTTATGGATAGAAATGTATAATTACCTAATAAATGTAGTATTTCATAGCATATGAAAGCTGATCTGTTTCAGAACAGCGCATGTTAAAACTTACCTTTTTTATTAGAAAACTATTACAACGTGCACAATATTTTTTCATACAAGTCAATATAAAAAAAATAAAAAAACATTAAG
The DNA here is from genome assembly GCF_027579735.1 of Bombina bombina. Classification (NCBI taxonomy): domain Eukaryota; kingdom Metazoa; phylum Chordata; class Amphibia; order Anura; family Bombinatoridae; genus Bombina; species Bombina bombina. The sequence continues at coordinate 1,244,268,314 of NC_069500.1, forward strand.
AATCCATAAAATTAATCTCTAAACTATGTGTTAACTTAAATATTATAATGGGCAGTACATAAATACTAATTATGGCCTTGACAGACAGATTGATAGATAGATAAATAGATAGATAAATAGATAGATAAACACATTATGATTATATTAATCATTCCATAGTGTGACAACTACGTATTAGTGAACTATATTTTTAAAAATGAATATGAATTTGTTTTAATAATGCAGAGTAAAGTATGTTTTGCAGGCTTGTGTAATAAAATTCACAGAACGGGGGCCTCGTTAATCTCTCTGTTCTTAGTCACTAGAGTATTGGGAAAGTCTTTATAAAATAAAGGTCAAATTAAGAGCTGCCAAACTGCAAATAAATTCACCTCTGGGTGGCTTAACATTTGATGCAATTTGAAAGCCTGGGGATGTGTGATTGCCACAGTGGTGTTTGTCTTAATCCTAAAACAGCTGTATATCCAGTAACATTTATCTGGGATGGCCCAGTTTATAAAGCAGTACCTTATAGCACCACTCTTTATATAACAAGTAGTTATAGTTTATACATTTTCAGTGTAGGCTGTACAGTTCTTCTCATGATAAAATATCTATGTATTAGATTTTTACTTTTCACCTAGACTGTATTACATTGTTGGCTTTTCATGTAAAACCATGTGACATTTTAGGCCTGTGATACCAGATTATTATAGGTCACAATGGATGTCCTCACTTGTATCTGATGATCAACCACATACAGACTCAGCTGACAAACTCTTCTCATGTTCCTTAAAGGGACAGTCTACACCAGAATTTTTATTGTTTTAAAAGATAGATAATCCCTTTATTACCCATTTCCCAGTTTTGCATAACCAACACAGTTATAATAATATACTTTTAACCTCTGTGATTATCTTGTATCTAAACCTCTGCAAACTGCCCCTTTTTTCAGTTCTTTTGACAGACTTGCAGTCTAGCCAATCAGTGCCAGCTCCCAGATTACTTCACGTGCACGAGCACAGTGTTATCTATATGAAATATGTGAACTAACACCCTCTAGTGGTGAAAAACGGTTAAAATACAATCTGAAAGAGGTGGGCTTCAAGGTCTAAGAAATTAGCATATGAACCTCCTAGGTTAAGCTTTCAACTAAGAATACCAAGAGAACAAAGCAAAATTGGTGACAAAAGTAAATTGGAAAATTGTTTAAAATTACATGCTCTATCTGAATCATGAAAGTTTATTTTGGCCTAGACTGTCCCTTTAATCATCTACTCCGACAATGTAGAATTTTCTTTCTCGTTCTCTTATGCTTTCTCCCCAATTTCCAAGTAAAGTCCCCTATTCCTGTCCTATATGCACTACCAGATGCACTTATTCAAAAAGTTTATGTTGGGGATAAGAAAGGGCCTGTTTTATCACACTTTCACCCCAGTGAAAAACCAACATTCAAAGACATCCAATATTACCCAATTTATTGACCCTGAAGGCATGCACAAGCTGCTCATTTATGCTAACGAAGTCTAGTATAAGTTATTTTTTATGACTTTTATTGCAAAATATGCCTGTTCCATCTGGTGGATAAATACTAAAATGTGAGCAATGGTTTTGTAACTAGTCAACAAATTTGTATTGTGACAAGTATAGTTATTCTTGGAAATGAATAATTTAAAATAAGAGAGAAAGGATCATTTGTATGAGAAGGCATGTATATCTAATTTAAAGGGACATTAAACTAAAGACTGTCTTTGGCACTTTTTTCAGGAAAATAGTGACATGAAACCCAAATATTTTCTTTCATGACTTAGATCATGCAATTTTAAACACCTTTCCCATTTACTTCTATGATCAGATTTGCTGAATAAATCAGGTATGACAAGAAGCATTTATATGCAGCTACCAATCAGCAGCTAGCTCCCAGCATTACATTGCAGCTTCTGAGCCTACCTAGATATGGTTTTCAACAAAGAATACCAAGTGAACGAAGTCAACTGGAAAGATGTTTAAAATTGTATGATCTATCAGAATCATGAAAGTTTAATTTTTACTTTACTGTCCCTTTAAGGTAAAGATGTTTATATAGAAACTAAAATAAAATGTGTGTTGCACACCTAAAATTCTATTGCTCATTTCTTGATAATAACAATTCCAATGCTAATATTGAGGGACAAGGACAATCCTACACAAGAATGAAAGTAAATATTTCAGATAGGATCATCTTTTGAAATACATAAAAATCAGTGCATTTTAAATTACCTAAAGGAAAAACAATACACCTTTAAAGGGCCACTAAAGTCAAAATTAAAATTAAAGTTTCACGATTCAGATAAAGCAAACAATTTAAAAAAAATATATATACTTATTACCATTATCCAAGGGTTTACACTACTTTATAAGGACACTTTATTAGGTTCCAGCTCCTACTACACATATGCAAAAGTGCACAGTATATATGTATATGCAATTTGTGATTGGCTGAGGGCTGTCACATGATACAGGGAAGGTGGGAAAATGGGATTCATTTTGAAATTTGCCAGAAAATATGCTACTACTCATCACAAATTCAAAGTTAAGTGCTATTGCATTGTCTTATTATTGTGTTGTCAATTATTTAATTCTAATGTATTAGTGGTCCTTTAATGGGTTACCTAAAAAAAAAAATTACTACCCATTCTCAAGCTTTGCATAACCAACATTGTTATAGTAATATAATGTACAGTATAACCTCCAATATTGCTTGTTTCTAAACCCCTGCAGACCTCATCTTATATCAGTGTTGTTTTTTTAGGTCTCTAAGATCTCTCAATACAGCCAGACAGTGCTAGTTCATGTGTGAGATATATATATATATATATATATATATATATATATATATATATATATATATATATATATATATATATATATATATATATATATATATATATATATATATAACATTTTGCACACTCCCATGAAGATTGATAATAGTTTCACAAAAGTCAGCACTAATTGCCTAAAATGCAAGGTTGTAAAAAAGCTAAAATGAGATGAGAGGCATTGTGCTGAGGGATACAGGTAATTATACAGGTAAAACGTACATTAAAATAACAGTGTTAGTTACAAAACTGGGGAATGGGTAAATCTTTTTCTTTTTAAATAATAATCTTTTTAAATAATAATCTTTTTCAATTAGACTGTCCCTAAAGAAAATAGCACAGTATGAGTTTGTAGGGTTAGCCCTTGAAAGTCAAGGTCACCTTGGCAGCAACAACGTGCTTGTTGGCAGCTCAGGAAATTATATTTAGTTTTGCAACACTAGTCATAGCTTCCAGCATTTACTAAAGAGAAATGTAGGGAAAAAAGCAGAACTTGATTTGGGGTAAGAGCTAGAAGGTTGTGTGTATTTTTCTAAGACAACTGCTTAGCTGCAATTGTGCTGGACTGGAAAAAAAATGAAGTAATATTAGTTAAAAATAGGACTGTCTGTTGGTGCAGCTGAGTTAAAACTGTGTATCTATTAACATATATTTTACACTTACTATCATTAAAAGGGTGTCACTTTCATTTCCAGAAAAGATTTATGTAAACGCCCATTACATAAATCTCTTCATTTCATAAAAAGTAATATTAAAAGCTTCATATTCATGTAGGTTTATCTTGTAATACGATTTTGTGCATTATGACCCTTCAAAATCAGTCACGTTTTGACATCTGAATTTTTATGCAGTTATTTTTTGCTTCATTGTTTTACTGGTGCCGTTTTAATGGCATGATTAAAGAAACATGAAACACATTTTTTTTTCATAATTCAGATAGCTTATATTATTTTAAATACTTTTTCAATATACTTCTTTTATCTAATTTGTTTCATTATCTTGGTATACTTTGTTGAACGAGCAGGAATGCACTACTGGGTGCTAGCTGAACACATTGAATAAGCCAATGACAAGAGGTATAGACATGCAACCACCAATAAGCAGTTAACTTGCTGCTCCTAATTCTACCTAGGTATGCTTTTCAACAAAGGATACAAAGAGTACAAAGCAAATTGTATAATAGAGGTCAATTTGAAAGTTGTTTAAAATTGTATGCTCTATCTAAAACACAAATTAAAAAAGCATTAATTTCATGTCCATTTAAACGCATTTACATGTGAGTGAAGACAGCAACTGACAAGTCAAAGACAGTACCTTTTTTTCATTAGACAATGCAGCTCTGCACAAACCAATATTGTTAAATTATTATACTTTATAACCTTTAAAAGTCTAAATCTCTACCTGTTTCTAAGCCCCTGCAGTGCATTTTATTATCTTTTTACAGCAAGACAGTGCTAGTTAATGTGTGTCATATAGGTAACTGTGCTCACTCCTGTGGAGTTACGAATGATTCAGCACTGATTGGCTAAAATGCAAGTCTGTAAATAGCACTGAGATAAGAGGGCAGTCTGCATGGTCTTGGATACAAGGTAATCACAGATGTAAAAAGTATATTAATATAACCGTGTTGATTATGCAAAACTAGGGAATGGGTTATAAAGGTATTATATAACTTTTTCAACAATAAACATTCTGGACTAGACTGTCCCTTTAAGTAATAAACTATAGGAATACTCACATTTGGGTCAGCAAGGATATTTTTCACTACAATGGTTGTCAGAGCAGGCATTAAACATTGTCAGCCCTATATGGCAACTCAGATAGTAGATACTACAAAATAAAAAAACTAGAATCAGAAGTTTGTCTCTAGTATAAATATAAATGCCAATAACTAATGTACTGATTATGTTGGTAAGCTTTGGAGTGGCAGAAACCCTTTGTGAAGTCAACATTATTAGAACTGTAATTCATACATATATATTATATTACCATCCTTAGAATGATTGACTTATATCATTATAACCTATTTAAATATACTGGTTAATCCCACATTTTAATATGAGCTCATTATTAATAAGCATAATTAGTAAGTAAAATTAAAATCTTGTTGCAATGAATAAGACTAAGTGCATTAAGCACTCTATTATCACCCGATGACGGAACACAATAAATATGTTGACATGTATATTAATTTAGTATGCAGCTTTTTACAAGAAGGATGACGAAAGACACACTTCAATATGTACCTACATTTGACTTGACATGAAAACCAATATTTTGATTTTCAACAAGGCTCCTATAAACAATTTGGTAGGCTTTGTCTTCAATAAAGTTGTCTCCTAAAGAGGGAGGATAGAATTAATAGCAAAGCAATGTCCTCAAGTCACACCGAGATAATGTGACACACTATTTTTTAGACTTTTCTCCAAATCATATTATGTGTTCTTGACGCAAACTTCATACGCCAGTAAAAAGCTCATATTTCATAAGTTTTTAATGTAATTTCATTTAAGAATGGGGGCGACATTAACATCTAAACTGTCACATTACCATCAGTAAAATACCAAAATAATAAAGCTATAGTATTTAACTCCATTATACAATTGTGTATGCTAGGTACATAGATGATGTGTTGTCATTGACAAAATAAACGTGCTATAAATCATAGACAAGTACAATAACTATATGACCCTTTTTGGCATCATATGTAAAATATTGTGCACTAAGAAGTACCTTTAATTCTTGGTAGATCTGGTGATTTTTGGATAACAGAGGAGATACTACTAGCTCATTATATTTATTTTAGCCTTGGATAAGGAAAGCTACACAAAGAACAATGGATATAGTCTTAATTGTATAAGAATAAGTGTAAGCTGAAGTGCAGTAATAATTCTATTTTATAAATACTTAAAACTTACAAGTGCAAAAAGAAAATACTAAAATGCATTTTATTATTGCACTGGTAATTGCATACAAATTATTTTAATACCTGCAAATGGGTTGAACACGTAGCTTAAAGGGACGCTCAAGTCAAAAATAAACTTTCATGATTCAGATAGAGCATGCAAATGTAAACAACTTTCTAATTTACTTCCATTGATAAAATGTGCAGTCTTTTTATATTTACACTTTTTGAGTCACCAGCTCCTAAAGAAGCATGTGCAAAAATTCAGAGAATATACGTATATGCATTTGTGATTGGCTGATGGCTGTCACATGACACAGGAGGAGTGAAAATAGATTTAACTTTGAAATTTGTAAGAAAAAGACTTTGGTCTATTTATTAAAGTGCGAGCGGACATGATACGATGTAGCGTATCATGTTCGCCGCACATCGATAAATGCAGACCGCATACGCTGTCGGCATTTATCATTGCACAAGCAGTTCTTGTGAACTGCTTGTGCAATGCTGCCCCCTGCAGATTCGCGGCCAAACAGGGGGTGTCAATCAGCCCGCAGAGGCTGCGGACAAGTTATGGAGCAGCGGTCTTTAGACCGCTGCTTCATAACTGCTGTTTCCGGCGAGCCTGAAGGCTCGTGCGGAAACAGGGAACAAGGGCCATTCGGCTCTTGTTAAATCTACCCCTAGGTGCTATTGCATTGTCTTTCAATCATTCATTTGTTGATTATGCAAGTCCACTGTATTTACTGGTCCTTTAAGTCAGATCCACATGGAACTAGCTCAACATATCTGGTAAGCCAATGGGAAGAGGCATATGTGTGTAGCCAACAATCAGCAGCTTGCTCAAAGTAGTTAATTGCTGCTCCTGAGCCTCTTTGTGTATGCTTTTCAACAAAGCATACCAAGAGAGCAAAGTCAATTTGATAATTGAAGTACATTGCAGAGTATTTGTCAACTGCATGCTCAATCTGGAGCAAAAAAACTTTATTTTTTACTTTCATGTCCCTTTATAGAAATAAATGTAGATCTGCAAACCATGAGGTAAGATACCTCTTTCCAATCAGAAAAAGCTCTAGTATCCCTATGTTATTCTATAAAGTCAGTGTGGATTGCTAAAAATAAGCTTTATGGAACAATATACCATAGGTGTTGAAGAACTTTCAATTACTGAAGAGATAGATCATCTCTTTTGATCTAGCCTTGAAGTAATTTGCTCTAAAATGAAATATAGAGCATTAATTGTCATCTTATGTAGATACCAGACCGATTCACTTACAACAGTATCTGATTTAAAACATACACCTAAGGATACCATATCTATATATTGTGTCCTGATAGGCTGATATCACTTGTCTCCACTGAGTTTTTTTTCTACGTGTCCAGTTCATTACAGTGTGCAAAGCAATGAAATACATTTTACCCATTGGGGAGTAAGCTGATGTAATAGTGTTATCAAAGATTTTAGGGTCTTTTTACAAAATCGAACATGGAAGGGACCACTAGAAAATGATGTTGCTGGTTAGGAAATGCTAATCACACTATAAGACACTATTTTTGGCCTGTTCTCCTAATCACACTATGAATCATTAAATCACACAGTCACACTCTAAAAAAGTGTGTGGTCACCCAGGCTCAAAAATCTGTAGTACTTTTTTCATTTAATATATCTAAACATTTGGGCTATGTCACATTGAAAGCACTAAACTGTTCTTGAAGTAATTCGATTTTGTAAATTGTATTCAGATTCTTTCTATAAAATTAATATATGCTGATGATGGTGTTTTTTGCACCTGTGAAGACTTAATTTGTGTCCTACAAACCACTGTTTACTTTATGAGAAGGTGGTAGTGTTTGAATACTGGTGCACAGCCCTTACAGCATATGTGCGTATGACACTGAATAACAGTAATAACTTTTACTAGAAGCATTTTTGCTAATGGAAGTATATTGCATTAAAATACACAGATGAACATTTCAATTTTGACCTTTCTATCCCTTTAATGAACTTCTCCTGCTGTGCACTATGGGGGTAGAAAATCATATGTAATAGGACTGTCAATCACATGTAACATTATCTTTCCTGAATGCATCAAAATGACATAATTTTATTTAATCCCACTACGGATATGTGTATTGCAAGATAACCATGTAATAGTGCTTGGTTTTAGCAAGAGAATGGATATAAATTAAGAAGCTCTGAGGATTTGTTGAGGCAGATTGTATAGAACTTCCTTTTAATAAAGATTTTAGTTTAATAAAAAAAAAACTCTATTCTCCAACTAAATAAAAAAGTAATCACAAAAAAAAAAAATGATTAGTACTTTTGCAATTGCAACAAGGCAGTTTTTACCAAACATGTCTCGAGCAATATGACTAATAATTGTTTCTGGAAAACAGAATGTATTTAAGAAAGTCCTCATAACATAAGCAGCATGAATATGTCTTTTTGTTTCAGTATTCCTGTAATAGCTAGGTCCAAAGTATACCTAGACCTTGCTAAGATCAGGGGCATCTTCTGAGTATTCTCTTCCAAACAATGTGAGCTTTGTGCACTTAAGACAGGAGGGTTCAGTAACACAGCAAAAGCAGAACACTGAAAAGTCTTTATTAACTCTGAATTGCCCAAACTGAAACCTGGGTTTCTTTTATTCTCATAGATGAATTGAGGCACTCAGTTACTTAAAGGGACAGTCTACACCAGAATTTCTATTGTTTAAAAAGATAGATAATGCCTTTACTACCCATTCCCCAGCTTTGCACAACCAATATTGTTATATTAATATACTTTATGACCTTAAAACCTGTAAATTTCTGCCTGTTTCTAAGCCACTATAGACAGCCTTTTATCACCTGCTTTATTTATTTGCTTTTACCAATAGGGGACTAGTTCATGTGAGCTATATAGATAACATTGTGCTAACGCCCGTGGTTTGTGGCAGACACTGCACTAACTGGATAAAATGCAAGTCAATAGATAATAAATAAAAAGTCATGTGATCAGGGGGCTGTCAAAAAAGGCTTAGATACAAGGTAATCACAGGGGTAAAAAGTGTATTAATATAACCGTGTTGGTTATGCAAAACTGGGGAATGGGTAATAAAGGGATCATCTATCTTTTTAAACAATAAAAATTTTGGAGCAGACTGTCCCTTTAATTTTTGAACCACACAGCAACATAAAATGTGCAGAATACATTATCTTTTTTAACCAGGAATTCGCACAATATAGGAAGGAATCACATGTAAACAAAAATAAACGTCATAAACATTATGAGACCTATTGAACTTTTCTTTAACCTTTGAGGAAGAGCCTGGAGCTGGGTTAAACAGCATAGTGCAAGCAAAGCTTGCTGAAGGGCACGCAGTATCCACTAATGCTCCTTAGCTACTGTTATAATGTGTTTTTTGTTTGTTTTTTTGTTTTGTTTTTAGGAAACATCACCAGTTAGGCACCTGCTAAGTCTATATGTAAATATAATTTTTATATATATATATAACCATGTGTACCTCTTGCAGCCTGTTACTAGTAATGGTTACACAGGGTTGATTTTAAAGCCTTAAAGACCAGCAACGTACTCTGTACCCTGTGGGGATTGCGCAATTGATAGCTATATCCGGTGACGAGGAGGGAGGATATAATAGCACAGTCTCACCGCTCGCAGTGGGACCCGTGCTATTATATAAAAAAAAAAAAATCCCTAACGACCGGCGACATTCGTTAACGGGTTAATGTTGAGAAAATATTGTAAAATGTGTAATTACCAGAGAGTAAGAATGCTTAATCATTGTGCTTGATGTACAAATATTGAAAGTGTTGAGAAAAAAAATCTTGTTATTGAGGGTTTATTTGTTTAGGATTGGATTTGGTTTCAATGTGGGTCAAACGAGCGATCCAATCCACACACTGCACTCATTTCCCCACATTTCAGCCTGCATGATAAGTGATCATGACCTATCTCATTTTTCCATCATTGTTGTTTTTGACATCTCTCTTTGAAGTTCAAAAAATCTTGACAACCTTCATACCTAACATATTCATTCTCCCAAAATTCCTTCTGTGTCACAGGTGACCTACATACAATAAATCAGGATAGGTTTTAAATCGGAGATGGTCAACTTGTAGCCTTCTGCCCTATTTTTGTGCTTCCCCCCCCCAAAAAAAAACAAAAAACAAACAAACATGTAGGCATTGTTAAGGAATATCATTATTTAAAGGGAGCTCAAACCCAAAATTTTCCTTTCATGATTCACATACAGAATACAATTTTAAACAACATTCCAGTTTACTTCTATTATCTAATTTGCTTTATTCTTTAGATATCGTTTGTTGAAGAAATAGCAATGCACATGGGTGAGCCAATCACATTATGCATCTATGTGCAGTGACCAATCAGCAACTACTGAGCCTATCTAGATATGCTTTTCAGCAAAGTATATCAAGAGAATGAAGCAAATGAGATGAAATAAGTACATTAGAAAGTTGTTTAAAATTGCTTGCTCTTTCTAAATCATGAAAGAAAACATTTGGGTTTCATGTCCCTTTAAGTTCTTCACAGCCATAAATTTATATTTACCCCTTAAGGCTTCTAAAATATTGATCTGCATCCTCCATCTGTTAGGTAGGTGGTCATGTTTATTGTGATCTCACCTATATTACTTATATTGATCATAATGACAAGATGAAAAAGAGACTTAGGGGTCAATTTATTATTGTGCGGACGGACATGATACGATGTAGCATCTCATGTCCGCCGCACATCGATAAATGCCGACAGCATACTCTGTCGGCATTTATCATTGCCCCAGCAGTTCTTGCACCAGCAATCGGCCGCTAGCAGGGGGTGTCAATCAACCCAATTGTATTTGATCGGGCTGATTGCTGTCCACCACCTCAGAGGTGACAAACGAGTCTTAGGACCACTGCTTCTTAACTTCCGCTTCAGGCGGAACTGAAGTGGAGTGGGTCGGAAGAAGCATCCGCTGCTTCATAAATCGACCCCTTTATCTATATAGATGGCTATGAAAGTAATAGAGTAAATGTGTTAAAAACGTAGTTAAAGTATCACCCAGGGGCTCACAGAGTCTTACTGGTCCAGAGCAGAAACTGACGTTGATCCATTTAGCAGTGCTAGTCGCACAACATGTCATTTTATCACTATAATGGCCTTTAATATTCACTAAATGTAACATAAATGAATCACATAACATGTAATCAAATATGCTAACATATCACATTTACAGTAAAATAACAACAAATATGTGCCTCCCAATTGTCTTGCAACCTGCAGGATTGTCAGATCTCAAATTGGGTGTCATAGAGCTTGGGACCTCACAAGCCCTGCCCCAGTATGACCAAAGAGCACCAGGTCCCCTAAACCCACCGCTTGACCACATAGACCTGTCCATGGAACTTGCATAATGTTACTATTTTCTCATTCATGTTCCATTTCCATACTGGAAACCTAGGACCACACCTCTGGGCCACCTAGATGTGTTCCGACCTTAACCATGGTGACTCCATCCATCTAGAAAGTATAGGCTCTCTCTTTATAATAACTTGCTACTCTCTCCTTTATCCTCTCTTTGTACTGCGTAGAACACAACTTGTAAAAAGATACTATTATGCAAATGCTGGGCACCTTTAAGGCTTTTGTGTGCTACACTAAAGAATGGGGGTGCCCAGCATTGTGTTCAAACTCAGGTGTCAGGAAAGAACTGGGTAAGGATGACCACATTCTAGAACAGAGATGCAAAAGGTTTATTGAGTCAGCAGCTAAATATTTTGTTTGATTTGTTTGTCATTGTGATCTAACTATGCACATAGTTCATGCCAAAAACACCTTTATCTTAAATCAGAACATAATCATTCAAATGGAAGCCATAATAATTGTGGTATAGAATATACCTGTCATAGGTATCACAGAAAATGACAATGACATCACAGAAAGAAATCTTTTATATATATATATATAGTTTCTAGCCTTTTCATATATATTTGAGTGTTTATGGAATATTATTTTTATTTCATATATCTTTTTAAAATTTTAGTAATTTGATATTAAAAAGATAATACTGGTTTATTGTATGTTGACAAATCTATATTTTTTAAATAATATGGTTTTAGAAAATAATAATTATTTCTTTAAGATTAACATTTTCATTAACATTTTAATATTTTTATTGCTAGGTGTTAGATAAGGTCAATAAAAACTTGTCTGCAGATTTCATTTTATAACAGGATTTTACTGATCCAAAGTGTGATCTAAAGAACAGACATCAAATTGTGTGTCACATTGTGACTTGATAGCTCTGTGTTTATTATAACTTTTGGCTGTGGGGAAACATAAAAATCTCATTACAGTCCTATAATGTACTGGTCAGAAAGTTATCGGCAGGCCACAGTCTACCTTTTGGGCATAACTTTTAAAACAAGAAATCTTTATAAAAAACACAAAAACAATTTCATTAGACTGTTGTAGCAACACACTTTATTCACTTTAAAACTGCATGAAGTTTCTACTTTTGCAGTTTGTGGTTTTGCTGTATCCCCCCAGCTGATGTCTTTGGCCCACTTGTGCAACTATCATGTGGTCGAACAAATGTATGAGCTCAAATGTGGGAATACATATAGTTAATTTTAAGCTGTAATGTCACAAAGTGTAATATGATAAACTGAATTCTTACACTGAATCTGAGAAATAGAGGTGTCTTGCCCATTATTGTACTCATTGTCAGCCTGAAATTAATATTTTAATACACTGTGAGAAGCAGAAGGAAAAAAAAGGACTGGTATTCTGGTTTTACAATACATTTTTCTGTTCCTACCAACTGACTGACTGACACACCCAACTTTCATTTACATGTAAAAAAACAAAACTATCCGTCTGTCTCTCTGTCCTTCTTTCTCTTTCCCTTGCTCCACACACACACTTGTATAAGAATATTGTGGTTACACTTCTTCCCTTTCTACACTTTTCTATTAAATCATTACCTACACTTTTATGGAGAATGTAAGCTATGAGGAGAGGTTAGCCAAACTAGGTCTGTTTTCTCTAGAAAAAAGGTGCTTGAGAAGTGACATGATTACTTTATATAAATATATTCAAGCCCCATATACAGAGATGGCAGAAGCTCTGTTTATTCCAAGAAAATTGTTTGTGACAAGAGGTCACAATTTAAGGCTGGAGGAAAGGAGATTTAATCTCCTTCAACGTAAATATTTTTTCACTGTAAGAGAAATGAAATTGTGGAACTCATTACCAAAGGAGGTAGTGAATGCTAATACGTTAAATACTTTAAAAAAAAAAAAAGGATACATTTCTGGCAATAAAAAGAATCCATGGATATGATTGCTTATGTTAAATAGGTCACATTTTAATGGGATTAATTTCAGCTCAACTGGAGCTTTTTTGTAAGTTTAATAGATTTGTATAGGTTGAACTCGATGGACTTTGGTCTTTTTTTTTAACTTCATCTACTATGTTACTATGTTACTATGTTAGTGCTGATATATCAGGTGGTGGGTTTGTAAGAATGTTTATTTTAGAAGTTTCTCTACTTGTAAGAGAGGGTAATGATCAATGTATTTCTAGATCATAGAACCACCAGCAGGTGTCAAGGAATGATGGGTAATCAGCTAAATCAGCCGCAGACATCAGGCAGATTTCCTGTTTCACAATACTAGTGCATATAGTGCTCAAGATTCTGAATGCACCTGAGCCTACCTAAGTATTTACTGTCATGAAAAAAAACTTGAAGTAAATTGTACTTTACACTGTCTATGAATCATCAAATTTTAATTCCCATCTCCCTCACAACTTTATTGCATTTCAATAATAAAGATATAGAACAAAATAGTCTGTTGCACAAGCCAGTACGCTTGATGAGTTAATTGCACAATTACTGATGTTTTCGTTCTTTTTTTAGCTGAAGTGCTAAGCAAATTGGAGGAGACTGGAGACTTCCCTTTATATAAAGTGAGAAAAATCATCCATATAAATATATGCAGTTTATTTAAATCATTTGGATTTTCAGCTTGTTGAAATCATTTCATTTTCAGGCATACTCTTCTCAAATGCTCAGAACCAAAGAAACAAAGTAGTGAAAGTAAAATATCCATGGTAAATTTGACAAAAGGAGTTAAATGAAATTACTTCTAATCTCTTTATCCTTGTCACACCACTCTGGTGCTATGCAGTAATACACTAAGGAATTTCCAGACAGCTAAGTTTGATGACTTAACCTCTTCCCTGCCTGGGTGGCCATATTGAATTCTAAGCTTTTCTTGCAGGAGACAATCACGAGCTCAGTTAATGTTCATGTAATCTACAACTTAAGTCACGCACAAGCATATCACATTGTGATTCATGTATTGTGATCATATTTATAAAGAATTCTCAGCTATTTTTTAATAAAAAAATATTTGGAAATCATAGCAGTGCTAAACAATTATTATTTCAATTTCACACTGTGCCTCCTTTTACAGCTCTTTTTGGTTGTGTGAAGCAGAAGGTTGTGTGATATTTTAGTAAAGTATCGTACTGAGATCCAACAATAACGCTACCTGTTTGCATTTGCAACACACAAATTACCGCTCCTGATCGCACGCTAACTCAGCTAGACTTCTGCTCTTTATGTGAGTCAGGTAGCGCACGTCTTAGATGTTGAAAGTAAATATTTATCACTCTTGCACTAACTCGATGCACACAAAAAACAGAAGCTAAAATATTGAAATCACGTTAACGTACTCTCCCATTGACTTCAATGGTGAAAAAAAGTAGAAAAAACCTAACACCCATACTCGAATGCTAACCCAAATCGCTATAAGCCCCCTTCTCTAATAACCCCCTAATCAGCCACATAGCCCATCGCAAAGTCCCCACTATACTATTAACTCCTAAACCGCCACCCCCCCCCCATTGCAAACTATAGTGCTCCACTCGTAATCTAGCCCACTGTATCCTATAACCTTCATATCTGAGTCTGAGTGTGTTTGTAGGTTTTTGTAATGCCTGTATTGTATAATAAAGTGTTTTTAAAGGGATACTCAAGTCAAAATGAAACACAATTAAACTTTAATGATTCAGATAGAGCATGCAATTTTAAACAAATTTCCAATTTACTTCCATTAACAAAATGTGCACAGTCTTTTTATATTTACACTTTTTGAGTCACCAGCCCCTACTGAGCATGTGCAAGAATTCAGAAAATATATGTATATGCTGATGGCTGTCACATGGTACAGGGGGAGTGGCAATAGACATAACTTTGAAATTTGTCAGAAAAAATCTACTACTCATTTGAAGCTCAAACTAAGGGGCCGAATTATCTGAATGGAGCTTGATGCCCCTTGTTTCCTGAAGGCTTGTCGGAAACAGAAGTTATGAAGCAGCGGTCTAAAGACCGCTGTTCTATAACTTGTCCGCCAGCTCTGAGGTGGCGGACAAAAATCAACCTGATCGAATACGATCGGGTTGATTGACAACCCCTGCTAGCGGCAGGCTAATTTGCAGGGGACGGTATTGCATAAGCAGTTCTGGTGAACTACTTGTGCAATGATAAATGCCGACAGTGTATGCTGTCGGCATTTATCGATGTGCAGCGGACATGATATGCTCATGTCCGCTCGCACTTTGATAAATATGCCCCTAAGTGTTATTGCATTGTCTTTCTATCATTCATTTGTTGATTATGCTAATTTACTGTATTTACTGGTCCTTTATAGGTTAGAGGAAACAATACACTATTAAAAATAATTTGAAAAAATATGTTCACTGGCCTTTTAAGTCAAAAGAAATTACAATGTTATTCATCAATCAAAAAAAGACCTCTGACCTATGCATTTTGACATATGATATTAGGTAGGAGTAATGTAGCTATTTTTTTTTAAAGAAACATACAGATATATCTTGATAGTTTTGTAGAACAACAGGGTAATTGCGCACGTCACCTAATCAAAGATCATTCAATATACAGGGCCTCCAATCTTTGATGTAATTGGTAAATCCAACACATTGGAATTATGTTTGCCATTAATTGTGCACATTAAATATTTGGATTGCAAAATCTGGATATTTACGATTCAGATTATGATTTTGTGTTGTTTTTTAGGGAGGTAACTAGTTCTAACTTCATGGGTATTAATGGCAAAATAATTTTGTGATTGTGATCACTGAAAAAAACAAACTGGTTATTTTGGCCAATGTTCAGAAAAATGTATCTGCTTAAAAAAACAACACAAGATTGTTATGAACCCCCAAGTGTTGAAAAGGATATGAAAACCAAATGTTTTTTTCTTTCATGATACAGACAGGGAATGTGATTTCAATTTACATCTATTATCTAATTTGTTGTGCTCTCTTGGTATCCTTTGTTGAATGGTGGCTGCACATAAATGCCTCATGTTATTGGCTCACTCGATGCATTCAGCTAGCAACCAGAAGAACACTGCTGCTTCTTCAACAAAGGATATCAAGGGAATGAAGCAAATTAGTTATTAGAAGTAAATTAAAGAGTTGTTTAAAATTGTATTCCCTATCATAACCATGAAAGAAAAATTTGGGATTTCATGTCGACTTGCAGGGTTAGGAGTGTTAAAATGACATGTTCTAACAAATTCGAGCATGTCATTTTTGCAGTACAACGTCCCTTTAAAAGGGAATTACGTACAGAAGCACAGTTTTATTGCACACATCTTGTTTTTACTTTTGTTTGCACTACATACTATTTTACTGCTATATAATATTGTGGGAATGCAGCAGGAACAGAATAAACCAATGTAAAGTCCATGTACAAAGCAGAAAGGAGGGAGTGTTCTAAGCTCTTACAAAAAGAACAGGTTTTTCACTTTGCCAGTGAGGTTTATATGTTTACTAAATGTATTATACGTTTCACAATGTCTGTGCTCACATAAGGACACGTAGCATTGGAACAGTTCACATTGCTCCTCAGGATCACCAGGAAAAAAAGAAGCTGTATGAAAACGTCACAAGAATGGGTGGGCTGTTTATTTTATGCATTGTTTTAAAACCTTTGTGGTATTTAATTCAGTTATTCTGAATTTTACTTTATTCAGAAAAAAAGCTTTTTTATTACCTTGAGAAAATAATGTTAGCTTTATAGCAATATCAAACAAGAATGCTAACAACATATGTTGCCATTATAGCTTGATCATTTTCCCCCTGTATATTTTATATAATTGTAGGTATTGAGGAAATCTGGGAAATAAAATATATAGATTAGTTGTTTGATAATCAATAGAAACAATACATTTTAATAACTGAGTTATCCTAAATAAATGGCAAGCCTTGTAGTGTTTAAGCGAGAGACAGCCAGTCAGCAAAACAGGTGCCACAGTTGCGTATAGCTGCTAATCACAGCAGTTTCCTGCATGGGGGCAGTAAGACTTGCTACTCCCAAGTAGGACTTTACCTATGTATTTTATCACTTTGGAGAGATTAAATATAAGGGCCTGGTTCTCAAAAACTCTTCAGTATGGAAAGAAACCATCAGCTTATTTTATTAAGAAGGATACTGCAATGTAAGTGTCACAGTTCTCAAGATAAAAAATCCTGTTAGAGCATTCTCTGATGAGCCTTGTAGAAGTGATGAATCTTCTAATAGAATCCTACCAGATCAAAGAGTTTTAGAAAATCTGTCCCATAATGAGACAGTAACACAAATATTACGTTTCATGAATTATCATGTCAGTGGCTGTCATTTTAATATTTAAATAGAAATCATTGTGCATTAAAATGTTTAAATCCAGACCTGTTGTGGTTTACATATACAGCAACTGTAGTTTTTATTATGGCCAATTGTAATATATACAGAATGTATTACAAGCATTTGATACACAGAAGGATCACCACCATATGTTTCTGATGGTGTATCATTTTTATTGGACTTGTAAAGGGAAATGGATAACTTCACACATCCCCTGGGGAGCTTACTCTGTGTAACGATACATACTGCATCATTTAATGGAGTGGTCTACTCAGTATAAAGGGATAATAAACACCAAAAATGTTGTTGTTTAAAAAGATAGATAATCCCTTTTTACCATTCCCCAGTTTTGCATAACCAACACTGTTATATTAATATACGGTTTACCTCTGTAATTACCTTGTATCTAAGCCTCTGCAGACTGCCTCCTTATCTCAGATCTTTTGACAGACTTGCATTTTAGGTAATTAGTGCTAACTCTTAAATAACTCCACTGGGGTGAACACAATGTTATCTATATGGCAGACATTAACAAACAATACATATTATCAATATATATATATAAAGTATGAAGCAATGTTAGCATTTCTGGAACAAGTTGTATCGTACAAGTTGTATCATTGTACATACAACTTGTTCCAGAAATTGTTTTACTTTTATGCTCTTGATAAAGGCTTTTTTAGCCGAAACGCGTTGCGCTGTATTTTCAATAAACCTGAAGCTGCATCTGAAGATACCATTGTGTTGTTTTTAATAAAAGGCTGATTTTAACTGAAATCTTGTGAGTATAACCTGTTTATGCGCCTACCACACTGTTTGAAACTTACTACACTATTGTGAGCCTTTTATCTTGATTTTTTATTATTGCACCCCTGCAACACATTAAAACACATACGCCTAGATTTAGAGTTTGGCGTTAGCCGTCAAAACCAGCGTTAGGGGGTCCTAACGCTGGTTTTTACCGCCCGCTGGTATTTAGAGTCAGTCAGGAAAGGGTCTAACGTAGTGACGTGCAGTGAGGTCAGAAGCTGGTGAGGCACTAGATATGATACAATGGAGAAACACATGTACAGAGGGCCGCAAGTACCCCCAACAGGGCAGGTTTAAATGATAGCTGAACCAGTGCTCAGGTGACATAATCAGGTGATGGGTGAGAGCAAGTTAGTAACCACTGAGTTACTGATCAGCTGATTACTTCACCTGTGCACCGATTCAGCTATAATGAAAACCTGGCCTGTTGGGGGTACTTGAGGACCATTGTTGAGAAACACTGCACTAAAGCACCAGCTCATCTGAAATGTATTGATTACCTGGAGAATAAAGCACACATACTCTGCTCACTGACACCCACACACACTCTGCTCACATACACACTCACACAATTCTGTGGCACAGTGCCAGTTACTAAGCAATTAGAATGATACACAATTTTTTTCTCTACTCACTACTGTATTGTAAAAATAGAAATAATTTACCATACAAATTTTACACAAAGGACAAGTTATCAATACTGCCAACACAGCTGCTGCTGCAATATGGTGTTCAAGAAATGCACATGCACATCCCACGTAGGTATGCTCTTCAACAAAGGACACCAAAAGATACCAAAAGAATGAAGTACATAATAAAAAAAGTAAAATAGAAAGTTTATTAATTTATTTTTTGTGTGCAATTTCTATCTGAATGATGGAAATGTAATTATGACTTTCATGTTCCTTTCAAAAACTAATTTGATTTGCTGACATGGGGCCAGTAACAGTTGATGCTAATTCTCAAAATATAAATAACTAGAAAAGTCTATTAAAAATAGCTTGCTCGTATTTAAGAATTGGAAAAGTACAATAACACCTTCAATTACTGAAATTAAAAATTATCTCAGAAAACAATATTTAATCGAACAGAAAGCCACAGCGATACATACAGAAAGAGAAATAAGAGTTCTTTTTGATAAATGGGCAAAATTTATCAAGATCTTTTCACCCTCCGAAGTCAAATACTTAATATTCCCCTTCAGAAATACCGATTTGGTGTTATTGGAAAATTGGTAAGGGAGGTAGAGAGAGAAAACAGTTCATTTTTTTTCAGTTTGATCCCCTACCCTCACCCTACCCCTCCCCTTGGGTTCCCCTTCCCCTTTTTTTTTTTTTTTCTTCTTTTTTTTCTCTCCCTATTTCGTCATCCCACCGCCTCCCTAAAAGTATCTATTTGTACAGACGTATCAAGATATATATGACTAGTTTGAATCAGCATGTATAGTATTCAAAATTAAACTTTCTCTTTCCGTATTTACAGACATAATGAGAAACAGATTCTCTGACTGTTATGTCCAATATTTGTTTTGTGATCATCTATAAATTGATAAAATGAGGTTAGCAAAGTTACTTTGATTGTATTAGAACAGAATGTATGTGTTTAATGCTTTTCAAGAGAATTGATTGAATATGGCCTTTCTTTGTTTTCTTTTGATTTTCTCTTTCATTATGTTATAATAACCTCAATAAAAAATTATTATTAAAAAAAAAAAAAAATAGCATGCTCTACCTCAATCATGAAAGTTTAATTTTGCATGTCTCCCTTTGACTATGTGTTTAACCAGTTACTTTACAGTGGCATTATTTCTAAAACATTTAACTGCAATAATTACATATATTTTTAAATGACTCATTATCTCCTTTTATTCATATAAACTTGTATAAAAGCAGCACATATTAAAAACACAATGCAACAGCTTTCAATTGATTTGTGAAATACAAGTTAACAGCAGTCTTTAAATAAATGTAGACACAGAGAAAAATAAAAATAGATACTGCATCCTCTGACTGAACAGACATAACATATATGGAGTTTGTACCTAATTAAATCAAATAACCATGAAAAATTGAGGCTTAGCAATATTCAATGTCAAAAACTTTAATTTAAATAATGTGGACACTGCACACTTAACTTCAAACTCTGGGTTTTAAATTATGGATTTAAATTTGAATTGACCCTTTGACTTCCTGTCAGTATTGGGTTATGCTCACTTACTGCCCCCCTGTTAATGAGCTGTATCTGAACACAATTTGTGAATCACAAGAGATGTAGAATACTACTTTACTCTTCTGCTTGGTGTCATCTGTTCTTAGGTTACCTCAGCTTCCAGTTGTGTCACATGACCCTGCTCACTGCATCCTCCTTCTGATTAATCTATATATCCTTCACTTGCTAGGAGGCATCAAGAGGGGTGCCTCCTATTGGCCCCAATTTTTGCTGCTAATATATTGACAGAACACAGGTGGCGCTGCAGAACAGCTTTTTCTTTGACCCATGTACTGCAATGGAGAGAAGCGTTCCTGTACCTGCCTCTCCATAACATTACATGGGGGAAAAATATTTTTTTTTTGGACTTTTTTTTGTTTTAATTAAAATTTAATTAAGCTTTGGCCACATATGGCAGGGTAGGCACCGCCTCCCCTGCCTCTTATGAGTGCACGTCCCTGGCTAACGCTCACTTTGCAGCCGCAACTTTTCCATACCGCAGATCCCCCTACGCCATTTGCGTATCCTATCTTTTCAATGGGATCTTTCTAACGCCGGTATTTAGAGTCTTGGCTGAAGTGAGCGTTAGAAATCTAACGACAAAACTCCAGCCGCAGAAAAAAGCCAGGAGTTAAGAGCTTTCTGGGCTAATGCCGGTTCATAAAGCTCTTAACTACTGTGCTCTAAAGTACACTAACACCCATAAACTACCTATGTACCCCTAAACCGAGGCCCCCCCCCCCACATCGCTGCCACTCTAAAAAAAAAATTTAACCCCTAATCTGCCGACCGCACACCGCCGCAATTTACGTTATCCCTATGTACCCCTAATCTGCTGCCCCTAACACCGCCGACCCCTATATTATATTTATTAACCCCTAATCTGCCGCCACCAACGTCGCTGCTACCTTACCTACAATTATTAACCCCTAATCTGCCTACCGGACCCCACCGCTACTCTAATAAATGTATTAACCCCTAAAGCTAAGTCTAACCCTAACACTAACACCCCCCTAAGTTAAATATAATTTAAATCTAACAAAATAAATTAACTCTTATTAAATAAATTATTCCTATTTAAAGCTAAATACATACCTGTAAAATAAACCCTAAT
Organism: Bombina bombina; assembly: GCF_027579735.1. Taxonomy (NCBI): domain Eukaryota; kingdom Metazoa; phylum Chordata; class Amphibia; order Anura; family Bombinatoridae; genus Bombina; species Bombina bombina. The sequence continues at coordinate 1,244,289,911 of NC_069500.1, forward strand.
ATAGCTACAATATAAATTATAATTATATTGTAGCTATTTTAGGATTTATATTTATTTTACAGGCAACTTTGTATTTATTTTAACCAGGTACAATAGCTATTAAATAGTTAAGAACTATTTAATAGCTACCTAGTTAAAATAATTACAAAATTACCTGTAAAATAAATCCTAACCTAAGTTACAATTAAACCTAACACTACACTATCAATAAATTAATTAAATAAAATACCTACAATTAAATCTAACACTACACTATCAATAAATTAATTACATGAAATACCTACAAATAAATACAATTAAATAAACTAACTAAAGTACAAAAAATAAAAAAAGCTAAGTTACAAAAAATAAAAAAATTAATTACAAACATAATAAAAATATTACAACAATTTTAAGCTAATTACACCTACTCTAAGCCCCCTAATAAAATAACAAAGCCCCCCAAAATAAAAAAATGCCCTACCCTATTCTAAAATTAAAATAGAAAAGCTCTTTTACCTTACCAGCCCTTAAAAGGGCTTTTTGCGGGGCATGCCCCAAAGAATTCAGCTCTTTTGCCTGTAAAAATAAACACAATACCCCCCCCCAACATTACAACCCACCACCCACATACCCCTAATCTAACCCAAACCCCCCTTAAATAAACCTAACACTAAGCCCCTGAAGATCTTCCTACCTTATCTTCACCACACCGGGTATCACACCGATCCGTCCAGGCTCCGAAATCTTTATCCAAGCCCAAGCGGGGGCTGGAGATCCATCATCCGGCTGAAGTCTTCTATCAAGCGGCAAGAAGAAGTCCAGAAGAGGCTCCAAAGTCTTCATCCTATCCGGGCAGAAGAGGAGATCCGGACCAGCAACCATCTTTATCCAAGCGGCATCTTCTATCTTCATCCGATGACGAGCGGCTCCATCTTGAAGACCTCCGGCCCGGATCCATCCTCTTCTTCCGACGTCCTAAGTCCGAATGAAGGTTCCTTTAAATGACGTCATCCAAGATGGCGTCCCTCGAATTCCGATTGGCTGATAGGATTCTATCAGCCAATCGGAATTAAGGTAGGGAAAATCTGATTGGCTGATTGAATCAGCCAATCAGATTTAGCTCGCATTCTATTGGCTGTTCCGATAAGCCAATAGAATGCGAGCTCAATCTGATTGGCTGATTGGATCAGCCAATCGGATTGAACTTGAATCTGATTGGCTGATTCCATCAGCCAATCAGATTTTTCCTACCTTAATTCCGATTGGCTGATAGAATCCTATCAGCCAATCGGAATTCGAGGGACGCCATCTTGGATGACGTCATTTAAAGGAACCTTCATTCGGACTTAGGACGTCGGAAGAAGAGGATGGATCCGCGCCGGAGGTCTTCAAGATGGAGCCGCTCGTCATCGGATGAGGATAGAAGATGCCGCTTGGATAAAGATCGTTGCCGGTCCGGATCTCCTCTTCTGCCCGGATAGGATGAAGACTTTGGAGCCTCTTCTGGACTTCTTCTTCTTGCCGCTTGATAGAAGACTTCAGCCGGATGATGGATCTCCAGCCCCCGCTTGGGCTTGGATGAAGATTTCGGAGCCTGGACGGATCGGTGTGATACCCGGTGTGGTTAAGATAAGGTAGGAAGATCTTCAGGGGCTTAGTGTTAGGTTTATTTAAGGGGGGTTTGGGTTAGATTAGGGGTATGTGGGTGGTGGGTTGTAATGTTGGGGGGGGTATTGTGTTTATTTTTACAGGCAAAAGAGCTGAATTCTTTGGGGCATGCCCCGCAAAAAGCCCTTTTAAGGGCTGGTAAGGTAAAAGAGCTTTTCTATTTTAATTTTAGAATAGGGTAGGGCATTTTTTTATTTTGGGGGGCTTTGTTATTTTATTAGGAGGCTTAGAGTAGGTGTAATTAGCTTAAAATTGTTGTAATATTTTTATTATGTTTGTAATTAATTTTTTTATTTTTTGTAACTTAGCTTTTTTTATTTTTTGTACTTTAGTTAGTTTATTTAATTGTATTTATTTGTAGGTATTTCATGTAATTAATTTATTGATAGTGTAGTGTTAGATTTAATTGTAGGTATTTTATTTAATTAATTTATTGATAGTGTAGTGTTAGGTTTAATTGTAACTTAGGTTAGGATTTATTTTACAGGTAATTTTGTAATTATTTTAACTAGGTAGTTATTAAATAGTTCTTAACTATTTAATAGCTATTGTACCTGGTTAAAATAATTACAAAGTTACCTGTAAAATAAATATTAATCCTAAAATAGCTACAATATAATTATTATTTATATTGTAGCTATATTAGGGTTTATTTTACAGGTAAGTATTTAGATTTAAATAGGAATAATTTATTTAATAAGAGTTAATTTATTTCGTTAGATAAAAATTATATTTAACTTAGGGGGGTGTTAGTGTTAGGGTTAGACTTAGCTTTAGGGGTTAATAAATTTATTAGAGTATCGGTGAGGTCCGGTCGGCAGATTAGGGGTTAATACTTGAAGTTAGGTGTCGGTGATGTTAGGGAGGGCAGATTAGGGGTTAATACTATTTATTATATGGTTATTGAGGCGGGAATGAGGCGGATTAGGGGTTAATAACTTTATTATAGTAGCGGTGAGGTCCAGTCGGCAGATTAGGGGTTAATTATTGTAGGTAGCTGGCGGCGACGTTGTGGGGGGCAGATTAGGGGTTAATAAATATAATATAGGGGTCGGCGGTGTTAGGGGCAGCAGATTAGGGGTACATAGGTATAATGTAGGTTGCGGCGGTGTACTGAGCGGCAGATTAGGGGTTAAAAAAATATGCAGGGGTCAGCGATAGCGGGGGCGGCAGATTAGGGGTTAATAAGTGTAAGGTTAGGGGTGTTTAGACTCGGGGTACATGTTAGGGTGTTAGGTGCAGACTTAGAAACTGTTTCCCCATAGGAAACAATGGGGCTGCGTTAGGAGCTGAACGCTGCTTTTTTGCAGGTGTTTTTTTTCAGCTCAAACTGCCCCATTGTTTCCTATGGGGGAATCATGCACGAGCACGTTTTTGAAGCTGGCCGCGTCCGTAAGCACCGCTGGTATTTAGAGTTGCAGTGGCGGTAAATATGCTCTACGCTCCCTTTTTGGAGCCTAACTCAGCCATTCTGTGAACTCTAAATACCAGCGGTATTTAAAAGGTGCGGGGGAAAAAAAGCCAGCGTTAGCTACGCAGGTCGTTACCGACAAAACTCTAAATCTAGCCGCTAGTTTAAGTCAAACCCAGAGCAGTGTTGCACTACTGGGACTTAGCTAAATAAATCTGGCGAGCAAATGACAAGAGGCAAATATTTGCAGCCACCAATAAGCAGCTATCTCACAGTAATGCATTATTGCTCATAAACCTACCTTGGTATGCTTTTCAACAATGGATAACAAATTAACTAAACAAAATGAGACAGAAGTAAATTGGAAAGTCTTTTAAAAACTAAATGCTCTATTTGAAACATGAAAATGTAATTTTGTCTTTCATGTCCTTTTTTTTGAAGCTTTGAAATTATAAAAAAGTTTTATTAAACATATATAATTATTATTATTATTATTATTATTATCGGTTATTTGTAGAGCGCCAACAGATTCCGCAGCGCTAATATAACTAAAAAAGCTCACTGGCTGCGAGAGATAATTCCCATTTCTGTACAATGCATTGCAACCGTCTCTAGAAATTAGAGGGTTAAACAACAGAACTCCAAACAATTCAGGTCAGCACTTTGAGCTAAACAGTGCTAGTTTGTTTTAGGTAACTTAAACCTTCAAATTTGATTCTGTTTGCCGAAACAATTATATTTACTGGTCCTGCTAAGGCACTGCATAGTCATCATTTTAGTATGAATACACAATGTGAAAGCTTGATACAGTGAGACTTGCTCTCATTCTGCATGGTCTCAAGCAAATGACTTTATCTTCCTGAGCTTCACCTTGCACACCTGTAATTAAGAAGCCATAAATAAGAGCATTGTTCCATTTTCCTTTGCAGGTTGCCATGCTCACTAAAACACTAAAAATATTGAGAGTGGAATCTCAGGGTCAGCAAGGAAGCTACTCTGTTTAATAGGATACTGCGTTATGGGCATTTATATTCTGACTGTGATTACTTTCAAACTATTTTACATCAGTCAGTATTTGTAGATTTATTTAACAAATATCTTCTGCAGAGAACATACATTGTTTGTCTCAATTTAAAGGGATATAAAACTTATTGCTTCATTGTTGTAATAAAAAAAACACTAAGAAGTGGATTTTACTTAATAAAAATATTTGCAAAATGTATTATTCATCATTTTAAAAGGATTTTACCTTTCTAGCTTTTTTTTTTTAAACTTAATTTGTGAAGGGTCCATCACTTCCTTTCACAACCCCAGAAGGGGGCTGAGGTCTCTACAGAAAGGTAAAAGTAGCAGTGTTTCCTTTGAAGTGTTACTAGGAGACATCTGCTCTAGCTGTAGTCAGTTTATTGCCCATGCTCAGTAGAGAACTTCTGGTACAAAAATCACATGACAGTTCTGTAATGGTGGCACCCTTATCTATCTGCAGGCAGTGGCTACACTAATAATTTATTTGTGTTTACTTTGATTTAACATATTTGATTTTAATAAAGGAGTACTGTTTCATATCCATTACATTTTCTAGATCCTGGCAACAGTTTGCAGCACCTCCTAAGTGGGAGCAGGATTTGGAAATTATGAATTACATTAACTCAATGTAAATATATCCCTAATGTTGACCTCCATAACTCTCTTTGAGCAGATATGGAATAATTGGGGTCGAGAATGTATTGCCCGACAGAGTTTAATGTGTCATAGCATAGGTTGAGAGGTAGTTAATTACCTTCAAACTATGGAATCTTACAATTGAACTTACATTAAGAAATTAGAAGGTTGACCTTCTTAATACAAACAATCATATCCCTGAAATCTGTTTTAAGCCAGAAATGTATCTAAGTCCTACCAGGGATTTATACAGTGAGAGAATAATGCTTTCTTCCTTTACATCAATGCCCCTTTTAATTCATGCTATTTTTTAATTAGCCTTAGAAGCCACTCACTTGCATTGCACACTGATGTTTAGCTTGTTGTCTATAAGTACGCCTAATTCCTTTTCCTCCTCTGTTTTGCTAAGTCTAGTTCCGTTTAAATAATAGGTAGCCTGTATATTTTTACTTCCAAAATGTACTTTTACCAATATTAAATCTTATTTGCCATTTACCAGCCCATTTACCAGCCTCCAAGTTATTGTAAATCCCCTTGCAAAGCAATAACATTTGGCACTGACCTAACCACCTTACACAGCTTTGTATCAGCTGCAAAAATAGAGATGCTACTATTTAATCCTTCTTCCAAGTCACTTATAAAAAATATTACAAATAACATGACCCAGTACTGATCATTGGGAAACCCCACAAATTACTTACTTACTTGTCCAATCAGAGTATGATCCATTTACTACAACACATTGCTCACCGGCTTTTATCTAGTTATTTTTCCATGAACTAATATTTTCAGATATTTCCAGTCCCTTTATTTTGTACAATAATCTCTCGTGTTCCACTGAATCAAAAGTGTTTTCTAAATCCAAGTAAATAACATCACCTGATTTACCTGTATCTATCTCATTGATTGAATTACAAACCCATAAGTGTTGAAGTTAATCTTCTTCTATCATCACAATCTGTTATTAGATAGTGAATAAAGACATGTTAAAGAGGGTTTAATCTATTAGTGGTAATGTTAAAGGACCAGTCAACACATTAGATTTACATAATCAACAAATGCAAGATAACAAGACAATGCAATAGCACTTAGTCTGAACTTCAAATGAGTAGTAGATTTTGTTATAACAAATTTCAAAGTTATGTATATTTCCACTCCCCTTGTACCATGTGATAGCAATCAGCCAATCACAAATGCATAAACGTATAGTCTGTGAATTCTTCCACATGCTCAGTAGGATCTGGTGACGCAAAAATTGTAAATATAAAAGACTGTGCACATTTTTTTTAATGGAAGTAAATTGGAAAGTTGTTTAATATTACATGCTGTATCTGAATCATGAAAATTTAATTTAACCTGAGTGTCCCTTTAATATTGAAATTATCACAATCCTGTTTAAAAATGAGGATTATTATGTGTACTACCTGTCTTTTTGCAGATATAACTAAGTTGCTTGCCGACATATTGGTTTCAATGATAAATATGCTGGCTGAGCATCATGGGAAATGTAGTTCCAAAACCTCTGGAGGGCCAAGTTTGACGATGTCTGATGTAAAAGAAGCAGATCATGAAGTTAATTCTAAAAGGATGATTTTTGTTTTAAAATAAGTACATTGCCAACTTGCAAAAAATATTTTACTAAGGTTATATATCAACTTTTATATTGACTAGTAAGTCAACAGAAATAAAGTTGACACTTCTGACTTTTACATTTAGTTCTTCATTCTAACCTACTCAGCTCAATATAAAGCAAAAATAAATACATTTCCAGAAAACATTTAAAGGCAGTAAAAGTGTAATGTATATATTAATCACAGTTTATGTGCTCATGTTCCCATAATGCTTTCTGTCAACATGGTTTAACAGTACTACTTAAAGGGTCATGATACCCAATTTTGTTCTTTCATGATTTAGAAAGAGCATGTCCTTTTAAACAACTTTCTAATTTACTTCTATTATCTAATTTGCTTCATTCTCTTGATATCACTTGCTGAAAAGCATATCTAGATATGCTCAGTAGCTGCTGATTGGTCGCTGCACATAAAGGCCTTGTGTGATTGGCTCACACATGTACATTGCTATTTCTTCAACAAAGGATATCTAAAGAATTGAGCAAATTAGATAATAGAAGTAAATTGGAAAGTTGTTTAAAATTGCATGCCCTATCTTAATCATGAAAGTTTAATTTTGACTAGACTGTCCCTTTAATTACATCCAATGAATCTTTCAGTTCAGTGGTTTCATTTGGTTGTAATCTTGAGAACTATATCAAGTACACATCACTATTACATTAAATTTCCAATAGCTGCTTCTGTATGCAATTCCAGTTCTTGCTACTCTTTGTGTTAAAAACCTGTTTTTTTCATGTATTCAGAATGAATATTATTATATCGTGACTTAGGGATCATCTCTACAACGGCAAACATGACTCCCCTTTTTCTAACAAAACCCTTTTTATCCCATTAGATCTCTAAATAAGCTGTGCAATTTACAGAATGTGAAAGTCTTAAAAAAAAACAGTAATCCCTCCGATTTAGCTGCCACTGCCTGACATTGTGCACAACTGATTAGCCTCTAGCTAGCAATAGCCTATTATCTGATCCTCCATGACATTAAGAAAATTATCCATAATTCCATAATAATGGAATACATAAGCACAGAATTCTGAAACATTTCACACTCTAAATGTAAATTTTGTATACTTTTTTTCTATGTGCATATAAACTACAATCATAATTATTATGTCATTTTGTTGTTGTTATTGGTATTATTATTGTTATTATTATTATTTTCGTTATTGTTGTATCTTAAAGAAGGCAAAAACAATTTGTTGATGCACATATATGTCTCATTGGCTAGCTCAATGTGTTAAGCTAGCTCCCAGTAGTTTTATTATCTTAAAAGGATAGTCTAGTCAAAATTAAATTTTCATAATTCAGATAAGAGCAGGCAATTTTAAGCACTTCTATTATCTCATTTGCTTAATTCTCTTGACATACTTTGCTGAAAAGCATATCTACATAGGCTCAGTAGCTGCTGATTGGTTGCTGCACATAGATGCCTTGTGTGATTGGCTCCCCCATATGCATTGCTATTTCTTCAATAAAGGATATCTAAAGAATGAAGCAAATTAGATAATAGAAGTAAATTGGAATGTTGTTTAAAATTGTATTCTAATTGTATTGAATCATGAAAGAAAATATTTGGGTTTAGTGTCCCTTTAATATGTTAAGATACCAATTTCATATATATGATATCACTTTTACATTCATAACATCCATAAATTATATTAATTCAATATTATAGAGAACTTTTCTTCTTTGACCACTAAAAGCGTTAGTTGAAGTTGGAAAGGTATAATCCTCTTAGTTGTCTTCTTCAACAAGCAGTGGTTTGTTTAGAGAGAAACTTAGCGTAGTCACATGCAGTAAGTCTTTAATAACTATGCAATAGTCTGCTGTGGATTACAGAGCAACAATAGCTCATATTACATTTACAGACTTACATTGTAGGTTGTATCAGTAGAACTACGGTTTGTAGTGAAAGCAGATGTTCCAGATTTGTAGCCTGTATTTACACTTAAAGGAACACTAAAGTAAACATTAAACTTTCATGATTAAGATAGAGCAGACCATTTTAAACAACTTTAGAATTCACTTTTATATGCACACTTTCTGAGGCAACAGCTCCTACTGAGCATGTGCAAGATTCACAGGCTATAAGTATATGATTGGCTGATGGCTGTCACATGATGCATTCGGAAGGAAATTTAACTAACTGACATTTGTCAGAAAGAAATCTACTACTCATTACAAATTTAAACTAAGTTCTTTTGAATTGTCTTTTTATTACGCATTTATTGATCATGTTATTCTATTATGTTTAGTGGTAATTTAACTAGGCTATTCTTTAGTTATTCCTAATTAAATGCCTTAGTGGTTAATTAAGCAATCAGGCCTTAAGGACCACCATTGAGGTTGCCGGCTGACCACATATATACTGGACAACCTGCAGGTGACTGGAGATGGGCAATAGATGGGTCACAAAGTGACACACAACTCTGCCTTTGTCCCCAACCTAGTCCCTTTTATTTTATTCACAACTGAGCAACTGGTTGCCAGTAGCAAGCTAAGCAGTGATTTTACCCCTCCTAGTTGATCGTGTCATGGCTGCCAGTAACACAAATAAAGCAATGATTTCTTACCTCTTTTACTGGAGTAACACAGACAAAGCAGTAATTTCTTCCTTGACTGTCAGTAGCACACACAGACTAGCTGTAAATTAGATAACAGAAGAACAGTCTTTTGTTTGCTTGTAGTCCTTTGTAATCCCTGTTATATAGAGATGTGCATTAGTTTTTCAGACGAATGCACCAGCAAAATTGAAAGAAAACGGAAAAAAATTATGAAATTCATCAGTATTTATTTGTTTTCTTTTAAATTAATTTTATATATATAATTATTTTATTTTTAAATTTATGTATATTTTTTTTTATTCCTGTGTTCAGTTACTTAAAATTGTTTGCTTATAGATTTGTTCTGTCACTTGGTTTTGTTTGCTGTTATTTATTTATAATCCCTTTTGTTCGCTTCAGTATCGATTATCTGTTTCCCAATATTGTTTACTGGAATTGCCTGTGAATCAGGGCGTTTATAAGCCCTTAATCTCTTGTGTTGCTTGTAGATACATTACTTGGTGCTTATGCTTCCTTGTATAAATGCTATTTGTTACTGTTACTCTTTGCTTCTAGCTGTATTTTGTGTGATTCCATGTGTTTCTTGCTCACAGACATATTTGCTAATTTGTTACCTCCAGAAAACTAGAAGACTCCAAGACATAAAAAAAATCCCAAAGGAATATATATTAGGGATGCAAATGAGTGTCCATAATTAATCAGTAGTCTGCATTGTAACTTTACTTTTCTTCTATTCAACATAAAAATAACTATCAGGGTCTAAATCGTATTTAAAACTATTAGATAGCTCTTAAAAACTTTATAAAATAGAAGGGTTCAGGACTTGAACCTATAACATTTAGGAAAATAATTCTTCCCAAGCAAATGACTATGGGCTATATTAACCAAGTGTTGAGCTGTAGCAAATCATGTCCACTCAACATCGCTAAATGCAGACAGCATTTATCATTGCACCAGAAATGCTTGTGCAATGCCACCCCCTGCTCTCTAGTGGCCAATCGGCCGCTAGCAGGGTCTGTCAAGCATCCCGATTGGATCGGATTGGGATGATTTCAATCCGCCATCTTTAAGGTGGCAAAGAGGTTAAGGAGCAGCACTCATACGACCGCTGCTTATTAACTTTGGTTTCACGCAAGCTTGAAAGGATGGGCCTCCGAAGCAGCATCCGCTGCTTGATAAATGGAGCCCTATATCTCTACTCCACAGGGTATAATTATGTTATGTTACCTTTTGTTTGTTAAATGAGCATTGCACCTTATTGCAAAACAGTATCTTGCAACCCTTTCTGGCAGCAAATGGGTTCAAATTATTTAAATGAAAGCAAAATGGTAATAGTCTACATGGTATTTTGCATTTGGAAGTGTTCCATAGTGAGCACTTTTCATGTACTCTGAATGGTAGGACAGACATTATGATCTTTCTTTGTAAGTGTTAACTTATACAACTTTCTTGGTTTTGCTTCTTGAAGCAATTTAGATCACAATATTGAAAATGCACAGGGACTAGAATGACACTTTAAAAATGTTAAAATATTTTATCCAAAAAAAAATGTAAATTGATATTAAAATTAGCACTAATTAGCACATATGTATGCACAACTGTTCCCTAAGAATCAATTGGTTGCCCAAATCCACCTCAGTTATATTGGTGCAAAAGGACAAGGGTGCTCAAGCATAATATATATATATATATATATATATATATATATATACCTGTATATATATTGTCACTAATATAAAATAAACTGTAATCAAACATGTAAGGCAGTAATCAATAATAACAAATCAAATTATTCATGAATTCTGTTTTCATTTTCCATTGGCTGTTTGTTGTATATTACATTATGGTGATAGAAAAGTCTGTGCAAACTATTGTTTCTTATAGGAATGTATGTGTTTACCCTATCGGAATGCAGGAGGTTTTCTGAATGTATTTCCTGTAACTCAAGCAGGCTAACTAGTAACATCAGACAACCTTCTAATGGACTGGGAGGTGGTAGAATGGATGCCAAAAATGCCAGAGCTCAATGTTTTTGCTTGACAAGCTCTGAAAAGATTGCAATTAATACAAAAACAGGAGCTTTGTGCACCTTTACAGCATTGGTATACTATGTACATGCCAAGTTAAAAGTAGCAATCTATGTATTAATAGGGGGGTCACATGTCTTTTAAATTGGTTTTGGGATCATAGATATGGGCTTGTTTTTAACTCCATATTTAACTGGTAACATGGTTTCTTTGTTATGAGGTGGAAATAGCCTATTTAAAATATGCAGATAAACTTATAAACTGGTTTAGTACGTCTGCTCGATTTGTGACCTTGAGTAACAGTACAATATTGTCAGGGCCTGGAAATTACTGTGCTCATTGCTGTGTACAATGCTTATTATTATCACGTTCTTTGACAACCTTGGGGAGTAAAGCACAAGCTGAAATAAATATGATGTGTTTATATCACATCAAAGCCAAAGGTTGTTTAGACTCTTGTTTCTGAACTGAGCACTCTCTGACTGTAAAATACTGATAGTTTGCTGGAAAATACCATTTGTACAAAATTCAGTCTATTACTGGTTTCCACCATGGAATTAATTGGAAATTAAAGGGACAGATTAAACTTTGGTGATTCAGTTAGAGCATGAGCTTACCTAGGAAGGCTCAGGAGCAGCAGTGCACTGGCTGCACATATTTGCCTTGTGTCACTGGCTCACCTGATGTGTTCAGCTAGCTCCCAATAATGTATAGCTGCTTCTTCAACAAATGATTCCAAGAGAACTAAACACATTTGATAATAAAAGTACATTGGGAAGTTTTATACAATTATATGCTCTATATGAATCAGGAAAGGAGAATTTGGGGTTTTATGTCCCTTTAAATAATGCATGCAAACTATAACAATATATAATTAGACAAGCTCTATATACAGTCGCCAACTTTTAAGGAGCACTGTGACCAAGGTGACCAAGGGTGCCAGCCTAAATTTGTTAATTAGATTTGGTAATTATTAACAAATTACTATTAGCTATTGGTATGATCAATAAATGAATTAATTAACTAATTAAAATATAATTGATAAATGAATGAAAGTCAGACCAGCCCCTGATGCTGCAGCCCTCTGACAGACTCATACCCACATCAGATTTTAAATCTAACCTCCAGACCTACATCTGTTGGGGGTACTGGCAAAGATTCTCTTATAGCTCCATATAAAGGAAAGAGGTTGGTACTGGTAACGATCATTATTACCAGCAAATTATTTTTCCTCCTATTATTCCTGATAATTGGTGTGCTAACGTAATGGTTGGGATGCCTAGCACCCGGATATATACCACAGATTGCAGTGCAGACTGAGAAGGGGAGAGCAAGCATTCTCATTATTGCTACCAGAATTCTTATATGGGTCTATTCTTTACCACCACAAGAGTGTGAGTCTTCTATATGGGCATAAACTTAACTGATTGGTTTAACTTTTTTCTCACTAATCACAAGATTATGACTGCTCTGTCTAATTTGATTTTGTACTTTTATGTATTTTTCTTTGTGTGTCTGTAAGAGGCAAGCTAAAAAACAAACAAAAAAACCATACATTTAACACGACTTCTACAGTCTTTGGTCCACAGAGCAATAGTGCTGCCATTTTTATTTTCCTTTGTCTGTATTATGATGTTAATAAAGCATTCTGTTTTAAGAGTATTTTCTTTTGGATACATATACTTATCCACCAAGCTGTGTGAGTTATCTTTATCAGCCAGTGAGCAATCTGTTTCTAGGGACGAAATGCACAAATATGTAATTACTGGTAGTTTCAATATCAATATAAACAACTCTATTTTAAACTTTTCTTGAAAAATATTGATAACGTGTTTTAATAGTTCTTTTAGAAATATGACTGAATTGTCTTAATTGTAACTTTAACTGAGTACAAGTTATTGCGTTTCATTACATGACATATGGCTTGGCCTCCATTTCTTGTTAATAAATGACTTTTTAGGAGTTCTAACCAGATCAGGCTGGTATAGAAGAGGAGAGGTGTAGCTAAGGCATGAAACCTTTTAGACTGTGCCAAACACGTCATTGGCTTGGCATTATATAGAGTAGGATGATATTATATCCTTAATCTTTATCTTGATGTTTACATTGTAGGTGCAATAGCATTGACTTTGAATCAAAATGTATTCTAAAAGGGAAAATATGTTTGTTTCTCACACAGGAAAATGTGAATATTAAACAGTGCTCTGTTAGTAAAAAAAAAAAAGTCAAATCAAAGTAAACATAAAAAGAAACAGATTCTGTTAGAAAACAGCAAATAACTTACTTGTTTTCTTGCTGAAAGAGCACTTAGAAATTCTCAGTGTAGCCGCTGCCCACAGCTAGATAAGAGAACTACCATTACAGAACTTAGGTTTCATAGTCACATGATTTTTGCAGCAAAAGTCCTGTACTGAACATGGGTAATAAACTAATTGCAGCTATTTGATAAGTGTCTAACACTTCAAAGGAAAAAGCGTTAATTTGCCTTTATGTAGAGACCATATGCCCCATTGTGGGTTTGTGACAGGAAGTAATGGACCCTGCACAAATTAACTTATAAAAGTAATAAAAGGTAAAAAACGTTTAAAGTGATGAAAAATACATATTGCAATGATTTCTATTACTTTTCAGATATCTACCATCTCAGCAGAAGCAGTTGAGGTCAATACTGTAAGAAAAAGTTAAAAAAAAACTTGAATGTGACAGTGGTTATTATATCAACCCATTTTCTTTTAAGATTTTTGGTGTATATTCAGCTCTGGTATGTGTAGGGCATTTGCTTTGCTGAACATGTCTTTAAAATATAATTTTCTAAATTTCCTTGTCCTATGTTTTGCACAAGATAGCGAGGAGGACCACCTTAACATGATAAAGGTTGTGGTTTTGCATATATCACTTTGCATAACATGTGCCATAGAACTTTTTCATCATAATGTTCCACCCTCTCAAATATTGCTTCCCTAAGCAAAGTCCTAATTGGCTCTCCGTATGCTTGTGGATTGATTACATAAGCTTGTCTCCACCTTTACACTGAATTTAGTTTACTTACTACAAGTGTTAAAGGGACACTGAACCCAAATTTTTAATTTTGTGATTCAGATAGAGCATACAATTTTAAGCAACTTTCTACTTTACTCCTATTATCACATTTTCTTCATTCTCTTGGTATCATTATTTGAAAAGCAAGAATGTAAGTTTAGATGCCGGCCCATTTTTGGTGAACAACCTGTGTTGTTCTTGCTGATTGGTGGATAAATTCACCCACCAATAAGCAAGTGCTGTCCAGGGGCTGAACCAAAAATTGTCTGGCTCCTTAGCTTAGATGCCTTCTTTTTCAAATAAAGATAGCAAGAGAACGAAGAAAATTGATAATAGGAGTAAATTAGAAAGTTGTTTAAAATTGCATGCTCTATCTGAATCACAAAAGAAAAAAATTGGGTTCAGTGTCCCTTTAAGATCATTCAGACTCATCAAATCTTCTTGTTATCTGGCAATGAAAAAATGCACTAAAAAAATAAATAATATACTGGCTGACTGTTGTATTTGCAATATCTGTTCATTCTTGAGTTACAGGTTTTTATCTGGCATGGCTGGCTGGACAGTCCATCCACCTATCAATAAATTAAATACTGTTAAAGGGACACTCAAGCCAAAATGAAACTTTCATGATTAAGATAGAGCAGGCAATTTTAAACAATTTTCCAATTTACTTTCATTAATTAAATGTGCAGTCTTTTTATATTTATACCTTTTGATTCACCAGCTCCTACTGAGCATGTGCAGGAATTCACAAATTATACATACCTGTATATGCATTTGTGATTGGCTGATGGCTGTCACATGACATTGTTTAACTCCCCCAGCACAATATTTGCTTTAAACATTATGAACTAGTCTTTTAATAAAAAAGAAAACAAAAACATATAAAATTAAACATTCTATCTCATAGTTAAGTAGTTGTAAAATTGTTAAAGGGACATAATACTCATATGCTAAATCACTTGAAACTTATGCAGCATAACTGTAAGAAGCTGACAAGAAAATATCACGTGAGCATCTCTATGTAAAAAAGGAAGATATTTTACCTCACAATCTCCTCAGCTCAGCAGAGTAAGTTCTGTGTAAAAAGTTATACTCAGCTGCTCCCAGCTACAGGTAAATATTTAAAAAAATGAAGAAATGAACAGCAGCCAATCAGTATCAGCAGTGCTGAGGTCATGAACTCTTTTACTGTGATCTCATGAGATTTCAGTTAACTCTCATGAGATTTCATAGTAAGCTTCCTTTACCTGATTGGTGAAATAATATGAGAGTTCATGAGGCTCATCCCCTAAGCTGTCCTAGGACAGACACACTAAAATGCTGCTTAGAAATCCTTTACAATGGGAGGTGGCTAATGAGGAACTTTTGAGGTAAAATATCTTTCTTTTTTACATAGAGATGTTCAGGTGATATTTTCTAGTCAGCTTTTTACAGCTATGCTGCATCACTTTCAAGTGTTTAAACATTTGGGTATTATGGCCCTTTAAGTACGTATAATAATAATAATAAGGCAGCTAAACAAGAAAAGTAATTTGAGCATGAAGTAGTGAGAGCTATTATAGCAATTCACTCTTTACCCCATTGTAATAATATATATAAGCAAAAACATGCATGGCATATCCAGTGGTGGTTCTAGAAAATATACTATTTGGAGGGGCTAATTGGAGGGGTAACAAATGTAGTAAATAATATATGTAGCTCTTTCAGCTCAACAGGAGTTCTACACGTGTGTTTGGAGGTGCATAACACCCCTCAGCACCCCCATAGAACCACCACTGATTATATCCACATATTCGTGTCAGCTAGACAGACACAATAGGACTTGTGAACTATGCTGGAAATGCTGTCACATATATGGTGTTATTTACCAATATATCAGAAATGTGTAAAATGAGAGCCTCTGGAATGCTGAGTATATTCTGGATAATTATGTTTTTTTAAGAGAAATTACTTTATATGGTTCCATTAGCTGGGTATCAGTATGCTGTTGTTTGACATTTTTAATCTGATCTTTTCTTGAGACTGCCGGCTATGGTTATGTTTAGATGAGAGGTGGGTCCGTTATTAAATTTAGTAGTTTTTATAAATTTGATCCAGCTGCTTGTCCCGGCACTAGCAATAGAGCGTGCATCTGATAAATTCGGGTACAGTCATAGGGGCCTATTTATTAATGTGCGAGCGGACATGATACAATGTAGCGTATCATGTCCTCTGCACATCGATAAATGCCGACAGCATATGCTGTTGGCATTTATCATTACACAAGCAGTTCTTGTGAACTGCTTGTGCAATGCTGCCCCCTGCAGATTCGTAGCCAATTGGCCCGCTAGCAGGGGGTATCAATCAGCCCGATCGTATAGGATCGGGCGGATTGATGTCTGCAGCCTCAGAGCAGGCGGACAAGTTATAGACCGCTGCTTCATAACGGCTGTTTCCAGCGAGCCTAAAGGCTCGAGCGGAAACAAGGGCATCAAGCTCCATTCGGAGTTTGATAATTCATCCCCACTGTCTTTTCCTCCTCTTGTCAAGGGCATTTACTATGAAATCCCAATAGATCATGGGGAAATTTCATGAGAATATGCTGAAATCCCTCAAGACCACTGTAAAACAAAGCCTTAACTCAGCACTGATAACACAAATTTGCAGTTTATTTTTTTCACCATTTAGTAAAAAGAGTAGCTGAAGGGTAACTGCTCACAAAGCAGTTTCTCTTCATTTACTAGCGAACCCTTTGTAATATGGTTTTGTATTATTTGGTTAGTGTGTTTGTCACATAGAACAAGAAAAACTAAATATATATCAAGCTTCACAAAGTGTGCCACATTTGAACAAAAACAATAAAAGATAAACTGAATTACACATCTCTATTTGGCTTTAAATTGTGACCTTATTGATATTGTGTTGAAACAAGATTAATTACATTTTTTTGGCACTAACTACTTTTCATTTTGCTTGTTGTAACTGGTTTGCTAGAAAACATAGCTTTCTGTATAAATGAAACAAAATCAGAAATTGTGGCCAACGCCTTTTAATCAAAATCTAAATATTAATACAAATCATAAAATATGTTTTTACAATTTTTTCCTGTGCATATTTATGTGTTAAAAGGCCAATGAACGTAATAT
This sequence comes from Bombina bombina, assembly GCF_027579735.1. Classification (NCBI taxonomy): domain Eukaryota; kingdom Metazoa; phylum Chordata; class Amphibia; order Anura; family Bombinatoridae; genus Bombina; species Bombina bombina. The sequence goes on from NC_069500.1 coordinate 1,244,307,023, forward strand.
TAATTCAGGTTATATCTGAAAATATCTTTGTGAATCATTTATAAAAGAGGAATTAAATATCAGAGCCTAGCAATTCTTCCTCTTTTTGCACTTGTCAGTTTCATATAATTTGGGACAGATATGTGGCTATAGGAAAAAATTAGACTTGGCAGTAGGGAGTTTTTTAAGCTGAAATTAAATAAAGGTGTGCTAAATTATTTGGACACTTTCCCTACCATAAACTACTCCCAAGAGCATTAAAGGGCCATAATACCCAAATGTTTAAACACTTGAAAGTGATGCAGCATAGCTGTAAAAAGCTGACTAGAAAATATCTCCTGAACATCTCTTGTGCACTCTCATATTTATTCACCAATCAGGTAAAGGAAGTTTACAATGAAATCTCATGAGAGTCAAGTAAAATCTCATGAGATCACAGTAAAAGTTCATGACCTCAGCACTGCTGATGCGGATTGGCTGCTGTTCATTTCTTCATTTTTTTTTTTTTACCTGCAGCTGGGAGCAGGTGAAGTATAACTTTTTACACAGAACTTAATCTGCTGAGCTGAGGAAATTGTGAGGTAAAATATCTTCCTTTTTTACATAGAGATGCTCAGGTGATATTTTCCTGTCAGCTTTTTACAGTTATACTGCATCAGTTTCAAGTGATTTAGCATATGAGTATTATGTCCCTTTAATTTACAAAGTATAAATTACCACCATTACCATTGGCAAAGTAAACTAAAGTATTTAGCAGATAGATGATTAATCCGGCTTCCTCCAATCGTTGCGAGCCCAACGAGCTGGACACCAGATGGGGCATGCAACGATTGGAGGAAGCTGGATTTGTCATCGATCTGCTAAATACAGTATGAGATGCGGGTGGAGGAACAGTTGTATGTTTACCATAACTCAGTGGTAAATATTTTAAAAATGAAGCGTCTTTTAAAATGTTAATGAATTAAAGTGCCCCTGTTTTAAAGATGACTTTTATATACTGGCCAGTAATTTGTTAAAGTTTACAATCACTTTATTAAAGCCCCGGGCAGTTCTATTAGGAGGCTTAGCGTGGCGGATCCCAGGGCCTGGGTTAAAGGAGAAGGTCCTTTAGCGCAGGCCCTGGAATCTGACGCATTAAGCCACCTATTAGATCGGCCCAGGGCTTAAAGAAGAAGGGGCGTGATTAGTGTGGCTCTCTATCGTGCTAGAGGGAAGTATAATGCTACTTTTTCACCAGTAGCAAAGGGAAAAAATTTTGGATAGGTTTGCAAGAAATGTGATAGACATCAGGGGCCAGATTACAAGTGGCACGCTAAAGATTCCATGCAATAAGTCTATATATGGGCATAATACATAGCAGAGGCTATAGGCAGTAGGTTCTGAGCTCTGGTCTGATTATATGTAAACTGTAACTGCAGAGCCATGGGGTCTGATCTATGTTAAAAAGTAGGGCACTTAATATATGTAGTAGGTTGTATGCACTGTGACTATAGAGCTATGGGTCTGATTTGAGGTCTAATTATGCCCCTACCTACTCTTTTTCTTACTACTGGTTATTCATTATTTTGTAGAGAGAAGCTAAAAACTCTATTAGTAGGAATTACTGAACTGATACAGTTATATTAATACCAACTTATATCAACAGGTTGTTTAACTGCTGCCATGAATCAAATGCTTTTTTTTGTTTTTTTTCACGTATTAGTTATCAAGTATCACATTTGGCTTTTTTTCTATGTTTTGTAATTTTTACCAAATGTAATAAACAATAGGAAAGAAGAAAACTGATAAAAATTCATGCAGAAAATGAGGTTTCAGCAAACCTTTATCAATGAGCTATTTTTACTGCTGCAGTTCAAGTCAAATCAGCCCATCCTGAGCTGACTCATATCCATGTGTTCTATAAACTAATATACAATGTGACAATGGAATATCACAAATAATTGCTTCCTCATTTTATGTAAACAAGCAGTTTTTCCACCACTTCTGTAAAAACAAAATATATCTATATATCCCAAATTGTTCTTATTGAAATTAATCTATTAAGATAATAAAAACAATTCTTATTTCCTGTTTATGCTGATGATTTTTTTCATATTAAATATTGTCAGAATGCAATTGTTTTATATAATAGTGATAGGCCCAAAGAATGCAGATTAATGTAAAAATATCTGAGTATCAAAAATGTTTCAAAGTAAAAAAATAAACAAAAAAACAACTTACTACAAAGGGCAAGATTTATCAAAGTGAGAATAAGAAAATTCTCACATTTGTCGTCAAAAAAACGTCACAAATGATATCACCATATTTATGAAAGGTTATGCGCCAATAAAGTCGTAACTTTTCATATGTGCGAACAAATTGACTCATAACCATTCGCAAGTCTTAAGTATATGCGAATAAATTGTCTGGAAATGCCTAATTCTTGTATTAATCTCTATTGGCATTTTAAAATGCCCGTATATATTCGCAGTTCTCATATATTTATGAAAAGTGGTGCATGCAATATTCACTGCTTTTAACCCTTTAAGGACACAGCTTTCAGTTTGCTCAATTTTTTTATGACGGAAAAATTCCGTCATATGTCCTTAAGAGGTTAATATCACCAATTTGTAGGTTGCGAGGAGTGAAAAATAAAGAGCGATATTGTTGTTTGTCTGGAGGGAAAATGGAAATATGTCTTTTTCTTGCTGTATCTAGGGTTAGAAATTGCCCACAAAAAAGCGCAGATCCTGAATAATAATAAATATTTTATAAAAAATTAAAATAATTTAAGTGCAATTGAAATAAGTGAGCTCCAAAAAATGGGCAACCTTCCTTAATGAAAGAGAGCCAAAGAAGGGGCAAAATAAAAATAACTTTAATATATAAGAATTAACATTCTTTTAAACAATCACTTGATTAAAACAATAAACCATTTACCGGTGTCTAAAATTAAGATTGATAAATAAAGTGAAAATGAAATTTTCGCAAGAAAACTAGGATCAGCCATTCACTTGACATCGCAAAAAAGTTTTGCAACAAAAATGTCTCTAGAACTTTGATAAATACTGGCGACATTTTTGACTTCACACATTGCGAACTATTGCGAAAATAATCGCGACTTTTTAGGCGCATTTTTTTCGGGGCTTGATAAATTTTGCCCAAAGGATAAGTTGTGACTTTACAGAAGAATACTATTAGTCAATCAAACCAGGTCAGTGATCAAACAGGATAAGGGATTGGGCAACAGTGTAGTCAAGGCACAGGCAAGAATTCAGCAAAACACAGTCACACAGGACAAAATCAGCAGAAATGTGGAGGATCAGTAGACAATTATGAGGGGAAATAATCTGTGACTCAGTCCTAGTACATTAAACAGAGCACCCATTAAACAATGTCCACACACAGGCAAAGATGGCCACTTATTACATCACTAAATAGTGCGAATGGTAGAAAATGACTTTCTCACTGACACAATCACCACAAAACAATGACACAAGAATTGCAGTAAGTAATAGATGTGACTAGAACAACATTTGCAGCAGCAGCAGCAGCAGCAAAAAAGTAAATAAAGCCGTTGCTACGCTGTTTGGTGTCAAAATACCTAATGACATGAGAGTTGGTATTTTAGATGTTTTTTATACTAAAGCCTTTATATTTATATAATTAACACAATATCCTTTGCAGTTGTTGCATCCACTTTAAAACAATTTGGTAACGTAATTTTAACAGGCTCTGTAACATTGAAATACATTAAAACCAGTTGCAATTTAGGGCAAGATTACAAGTGGAGCAGTATTTAATGCTCCCGCACTAACTCTGCTAGAAGTAAGGTTTTTGCACCTGCTGGGTAGCGCCGTTAATACATGTTGAAAGTAAAAAAATGTTGCTCTCGCGCTAACCCGATGTGCAGAAAAAGCCAAATTTAGAATATCACTACACTTTTTTGTTTTGCTAAATAGTTAATCAGAGCTCTGAGGTTGTGCTAACCTGATGTGCTTTAACTTCAATTGTGCTCAAGCGATCTTGTTTACTTTCAACTTGTAATACGAGCGCTATACATCCGATGCGTGCAAACACCCGCAATAAATCCATTTTTGCTTGTGCGTAACTGTTAGTGCACCATTTGTAATCTGGCATTTAAAGGACCAGTCAACACATTAGATTTGCATAATCAACAAATGCAAGATAACAAGACAATTCAATATCACTTAGTCTGAACTTCAAATGAGTAGTAGATTTTTTTATAACACATTTCAAAGTTATGTATATTTCCACTCCCCTTGTACCATGTGATGGCAATCAGCCAATCACAAATGCATATACGTATAGTGTATGAATTCTTGCACATGCTCAGTAGGATCTGGTGACTCAAAAATTGTAAATATAAAAGAGTGTGCACATTTTTTTTAATGGAAGTAAATTGGAAAGTTGTTTAAAATTACATGCTGTATCTGAATCATGAAAATGTAATTTAACCTGAGTGTTTCTTTAATGTAGCCTAGTGAAAAAACTTGACTGTATGTAGGACAGAGTAATCCTAAAAAAAAAGAGTGTATGGACCAATCTTGGCTAACAACTGAAAAGTAAATGGCAAACACACCTTGTTGCTGTACTTTCTTATACTTTCTTTACTTGCTTATAAATAAAAAACAACAAAGATGAGATGTGCATAGAAATACAGAATAACTAGAGTAATATGGCTTTCCAAAATGTTGCACTCCACTTTGTAAATGATGTTATTATGGCCAGGGCCGGACTATCTGATCCTTCCCAAACAGCTCTGCCACACACAGACACACACTTCTCACAAGTGCCCTGCCCTTTAAATAAAGGCACACAAAGCCGGCCCTGGAAATGTTTGAAGACCGGCCCAGCCAACCCCCCCCTTGTTCAGCTCTACCTCCTACCTAGGTATACTTTTCAACAAAGAACAACAAGAGAATGAAGCATATTAGACAATAGAATTAAATTAGGAAATTGTTTAAAATTGCATGTTCTATCTAAATTATGAAAGTTCAATTTTGACTTTACTGTCCCTTGAAATGGCTGGGATGAATTTGGACTGGCAACTCCAACTGCAATGTAGTGAGCGCATTTGCTTTTGTTTGTAGTTTGTATACAATGGTTATCAGTAAAAAAAAAAACTTTGAGGTATTGCTGTAATACAATAGATCCGTACAGGTGAAGGACTTTAGAAATAATCTGAAACTACTAGACCCTTTTTTTTCTATAAAGTACAATAGCAAATATTTAAAGGGACAAAAAAAACAAGAAAATTCTTTCATGATTTAGTTACAGTGTAAAATTATAAAATAAAACATGTCCAATTTACTTCTGTTATCACATTAGATAAATATATGGCAGCAGTTTTATGTGATACATTTGCAGGAACAGTAGGTGGCAGCAGTGTTGCCTGTCATGTGCCAGCTACCTAACTAGATATCTCTTCAATAAAGAATACCATGAGAACAAAGTCAAATTGATAACAGAAGTAAATTAAAAAAAATGTTATGCTGAATTGCAAATGAAAAATGTTGTGTTTCATATCATGTTAATAAACTGTATTCCTTAGTGTTGTACTATACAAATATGTCCCACTAGTGAATCAGGTAACAGAAATTGAAGGCTTGGGGTATCTCATAATTGCAGCTTATAGACCCAGCTATGTTTACCAATCCAAGCCAATGAGAGGATATTTGATTTTCACTAAGAATTTTCTAAACTATTCTTAAGCAACTATTAACAAAAAAAGGAAATGGTTTCTCATTAAAGAATCATAAGATTCACTTGATATATAAACATAATAGCAAGAAGAGGATGTGAGGGTGAAAGTGCACACAGCATACCACCGTGTCTGTGCACAAGTAAATGTGTGTCCCTTTAAGAGGAGTGCCATGATGGCATAGGTGGCCCTAGTGTTAGGCCAAATAGGTGACCGCCTAAGACCCCAATCATGATGGGGCCTCACAGGGGCATAGAAAAAAATGTGCTTTGTTTCTTTTCTTTTTTTTATTCTTGCTCCTGGGACAATAGTTTTTGGTGGTATAGCAGCCTTGCCACCAATGTTCTCCTGGCTCAGCTGGATATTCTAACCATCACAGCCTCTTACACAAGCTCTCTGTTTAAGAGCAGGCTCCTCACTTCATTCCACCTCCTGCCACTGTGCGGTGCCGTAAGCCTCAGCATAATCAGAAGACAGAAGGGGCGGGGCTCAGGCAAAAATGAACTTGTAAAAGGGGCAGGGCAACTGCACTGAGCATTTAACCCCTTTGCAACCAGAGCTATTAACATTTCTTATACTCTCTCCTCTGTCCCTTCTCTCACGCTCTTCTTCTTTGTTTTTATTTTTCTCACTCACTTCCCTCTTCTCTCCCTCCTTTATTGCCCCCTCCTTTGTCTTTTTACTATCTCCCTCCTCTCTTTTTCTTATCTCTCTCACTCATCTTCCGTCCCTCTTTTTTCTCTTACTCGCTCCCTTCTCTTCACTTTCTTCTCTCTTTTTCCATCTTTCCCTCCTTTCTTTTCATTCTCCCTCTCATCTTTCTCTCACTCTCCCTCCTCTTCTCTCATCTCTCTCCATTATTTCTTCTCCTTTTCGCTATTCTTTTTTCTCTCCCTTTTTTCTCTTTCTCCCCCTCACTTGTTCTTCATATTTTTCTTTTTACTATATCTTAACTCGCTCCTCTGGACTCAACTCTGTCTTCTCTTGTTGTCCTCTCTCTCTCTCCCTTGTCTTTTCCCTGCTAGCTCTCTTCTTTGTCTCTCCCTCTCTCTACCTTCTCTATTCATTCTGTCTACAATCTCTCTCCCTTCAGTAACCATTCTGTTTATTCTCTCTTCACTCTTTCCTTTCCCTCTCTTTTCTCTACTTCACTCTCTCTCCCTTCTATTACCATTCTCTTTATATTCTAAATGTAGCCACCAATCAGCAAGTGCTGCCCAGAGGCTGTACCAAAAATGGGCCGGCTCCTAAGCTTAGATTCTTGCATTTTCAAATAAAGATAGCAAAAGAATAGCAGGCCCATTTATCAAAGGGCTTGCGGACCTGATCCGACACTGCGGATCAGGTCCGCAAGACCTCGCTAAATGCGGAGAGCAATACGCTCTCCGCATTTAACATTGCACCAGCAGCTCACAAGAGCTGCTGGTGCAACGCCGCCCCCTGCTGACTCGCGGCCAATCGCCGCCAGCAGGGAGCTGTCAATCAACCCGATCGTATTCGATCGGGTTGATGTCCGGCGATTCCTGTCCGCCTGTTCAGAGCAGGCGGACAGAGTTATGGAGCAGCGGTCTTTAGACCGCTGCTTCATAAGTTGTGTTTCTGGTGAGTCTGAAGACTCGCCAGAAACACGGCCCTTCAAGCTCCGTACGGAGCTTGATAAATGGGCCTGTAGGAGTAAATTAGAAAGTTGCTTAAAATTGCACGTTCTATCTGAATCATGAAAGAAAAAAATTGGGTTTAGTATCCCTTCTTTTTTATGGTGATGTAATGTTAAAATGAATAAACAAAATAAATATATATATATATATAAATAAAATGAATTAATTCATTAATTAATGAAGTATAAAAACAGGACCGGCTTAGTAGGATTGTATCGTCTCTCCCAGCAACTCCTGACTTTACATGATGCCCTTCAACTCGCTGTTTGGAGGCAGTAACATTGCAGATTAAAGAAAACAATACGGGCTAACTTTATTATCCATTACCAAACTCTACACAGGTATGGTCCTCATCAAGTATGCTTAGTTTTATTTCTTTAAATTAATAAAAACAATTATTTTGAAATTTGCCATTCATATCCATCTTTCTTCTATCTTATGGTGACTGAATGGTATGGGGAAAACCGCTACCATAAAATAAGTAATTGTTGTCCTAGATATTCTAGCATCAAGAGAGAAACATTAGGTCCTGTCAAGGTTTAACCATTTATTGGCCAAAATACATTGTCACCCAATGCATCATACATAACCTTTTCTGTCAGCCACTGGGTTAACCAACAGATGAGTAAAGTTAAAATGTGGAACAGAACCTTCACATGGCATATATCATGGAATTTATATATATATATATATTGCATATACTTGATGATTTCACATTTACAAGTTTATTTTGCAGTCAGATAGTTTATTATATTAATGTAGGTGCATAGCTAGTTTTGGAAGAAAACAATTTATGTTCTTTAACCTTCACAGATTTTTCTTTCTTGCTTGACACACCTTTTACTATCACAGAACAATCAGACGAAAGGTTAAAATGCCTAAGTTTGTTCTAAATATATTCTGAAATATACTGCCTGCAAAAGTATCAGTTTCTCTGGTTTTACTATTTAAAGTTATGTGTTTGAGTAAAATTAACATTTTTGCTGCTGACAACATTTCTTCCAAATTACAAATAAAAATATAACATATGGATTTAAGTATATTGTGCTTAGATCAACTATGTAACTGACTGCTATTTATACAGTAAATACTTTATGAGGGTGACTGACATTTTTGTAGCAGTAGCACGAGACCCCACATTGGAAGAAGAGGACTTCTCGTTTCATATCCCTGTGTGTGTTATTGGGGATAAACAGGGTGACTAAAAGTGCCCTCTCTACCTTATTGAAACACTGGTTGGATGCTTAATTAGGGCAGGTGGGCATCTGCAAATTAGTATGGGGTGTGACCTCATTTAAAGGGACAGTCTACTCCAGAATTTTTGTTGTTTAAAAAGATAGATAATCACTTTATTACTCATTCCCCAGTTTTCCATATCCAACACTGTTATATTAATATACTTTTTTTTTTACCTATATGATTACCTGTATCTAAGCCCCTGCTTACATGCACTGAGATTGCCCCTTATCTCAGTGCTTTTTACAAACTTGCATTTTAGCCAATTAGTGCTGGTTGCTGCATAACCATCCTCATTCTCCACAGGAGTGAGCACAATGTTATCTATATGGCACACATGAACTAGCACTATCTGGCTATAAAAAAAAGCTAATGAAAAGCACTGAGATAAGGAATGGCCTGCAGGGGCTTAGAAACAGGCAAATTTAGAGGTTATAAAGTATATTAATATAACAATGTTGGTTATGCAAAGCTGGGCAATTGGTAGTAAAGATGTTATCTATCTTTTTAAACAATAAAAAATAAAGTAGAATGTCTCTTTAATTACAGTAGATTTGCATAATCAACAATATCCATAATGAAAAGTCAATTCAATAGCACTAACTTTTTTAATGAGCAGTACATTTTTTTTCTGACAAGTATCAAATTTACTTTGAAGACTCCCTGTATCATGTGACAGCCATCATCCAATCACAGACTCATATCCACAGTGAACTCTTGCACATGCTCAGTAGCTGGTGCCTCAGAAAGGGTGTAAAAAGAATGTGCACAATTTGATAATGGAAGTAAATTGGAAAGTCTTAAAACTGCATGCTCTATCTAAATAATGATAGTTTCATTTCAACTTTAGTGGCTCTTTAAAGGGACAGTAAAGTCAAAATTAAACAAATTGATTGGCTAGAGCGTGACATTTTAAACAATGTTCCAATTTACTTCTACTATCAATTTTGCTTTGTTCTGTTGGTATCCTTTGTTTAAAGAGTGATACTAGGTGAGCTCAGGAGCGTACACAAGTCTTAAAGGGACATAATACCCAACATTTTTCTTTCTCTTATTTTTCATGATTCAAATAGAGCATGTGATTTTAAACAACTTTCCAATTTACTTATTTTATCCAATTTGCTTTATTTTCTTGGTATCCTTTCTGAAGGAGCAGCTATGCACTACTGGGAGCTATCTGAAGACATCTGGTGAACCAATGAAAAGAGGCATGTTTGTGCAGCCACCAATCAGCAGCTAGCTCCCAGTAATACATTGCTGCTCCTGAGCCGACCTAGATATGCTTTTCAACTAGTGATACTAGGAGAATGACGCAATTTAGATTATAGAAGCAAACAGAAAAGTTGTTTAAAATCACATGTTCTGTCTGAATCATGAAAGAAACATTTTGGGTTTCATTTTCCTTTAAACCACCTGGCAGCAGTGTTTGCAACATTGTTTACTGCATTGTTATATGTATTTACTGACACTGCTGCCATAGACAGCTATAGACAGGTGCACGCTCCTTAGCTCCTATCAGCCTACCTATGTTTAGTTTTCAACAAGGAATAGCCAAGAGAACAAAGCAAATTTGATTATAGAAGTAAATTTGAAAGTTGTTTAAAATTACATGTTCTGGGGCCGAATTATCAAGGGCCGAACGGCCCCTTGATCCCTCTGTTTCTGTGCAAGCCTTCAGCCTTACAGGAAACAGCAGTTAAGAAGCAGCAGTCGATAGATACAATCGAGTTGATTGACACACCCTGCTAGCGGCCAATTTGCCGCAAATCTGCAGGGGGCAGCATTGCACAAGCAGTTCACCAGAACTGCGTGTGCAATGATAAATGTCGACAACGTATGCTGTCGGCATTCAGCGATGTTGGGCGGACATGATCGCTACAGCGTATCATGTCCGTCCGCCAAATGGTAAAACGGCCCCTCTATCTGATTAATTACTTTAATTTGGACTTTATTGTCCCTTTAAAGGGACATGAAACCCACATTTTTCTTTCATGATTCAGATAGAGAATACAATTTTAAACAACTTTCTAATTTACTTCTATGGTCTAATTTGCTTCATTCTCTTGGTATCATTTGTTGAAGGAACAACTATGCACTAATGATTTCTAACTGAACTCATGAGGGAGCCAATCACAATCGATATATAAATACAGCCACCAATCAACAGCTAGAACCTAGGTTCTCTGCTGCTCCGGAGCTTGCCTAGATAAACCTTTTAGCAAAGGATAACAAGAGAAGAAAGCAAATTAAATAATAGAAGTAAATTGGAAAGTTGTTTAAAATTGTATGTTCTATCTGAATCATGAAAGAAACATTTTGGGTTTCATGTCCCTTTAAGTATATTGGTAGCATTTAAATTGGGGGGAGGGGAAATAAGAGTTTAATTATTTACTTTGTACATGTATTCTCTCACACTTCCTTTTCAGCACAAATACCTTCTATTGTTGGGTTAATGCATAAACCTTATCTAAATGTAACTATTCACCAACACAGCGGGCAGGAGTTTAAAAATAAATAAATACATAAAAAGTAACAGGAAGTGAAATGAAATACACATACATTTTTCATTACATTTAATAATTGTTTCACAGTTATTCATCCATATGGTTTTATTACAGTTTTGTGGATGCTTTATAATCAGATTTTTATTGCAAACTGCTACAAAAAGGTGCTGGGTATATGGACAGCCATATAAAGACACATATTAGGATTGACAGTTTTCCAGTATAATTTGGTAAATGCTAGATTAAAGGGACAGTGTACTGTGATTTATTTATGTTTTTCTCTTTAAATGTGTTCTCACTGATCCATTTTACTTACTGGATTGTATTAAATTATTTACAGATAGCTTTTTACCTTGATTTTGTAATTTAAAATAGCTGTTTTTTGTTTTTTATTGGTTTTGTATACACACCTGTAATAAAAATTTCACTACTTTAAAGGGACAGTCAACACTAAAATTGTTACTGTTTAAATAGATAGATAACGCCTTTACTACCCATTCCCCAGCTTTGTACAACCAACACTGTTATATTAATATACTTTATAACATTTAAATTTCTAAATGTTTGCTGTTTCTAAGCCTCTACAGACAGCCTCTTAATCACATGCTTTGTTATTTGCTTTTCACAACAGGAGTATGCTAGTTCACGTGGGCCATATAGATAACATTAATTGTGCTCACGCCATGGAATTATTTAAGAGTCAGCACAACACAGCACTAATTGGCTAAAATGCAAGTCAATAGATAATAAATAAAAAGTAATGTGATCAGGGGGCTGTCAGAAGATGCTTAGATACAAGGCAATCACAGATTGGAATAGGTAATAAAGGGATTATCCATCTTTTAAAACAATAACAATTCTGGTGTAGACTGACCCCTTAAAGGGACACTGTACCCAATTTTTTTCTTTTGTGATTCAGATAGAGCATGCAATTTTAAGCAACTTTCTAATTTACTCCTATTATCAATTTTTCTTCGTTCTCTTGCTATCATTATTTAAAAAAGAAGACATCTAAGCTTTTTTTTTGTTTCAGTACTCTGGACAGCACTTTTTTATTGATGGATGAATTTATCCACCAATCAGCAAGGACAACCCAGGTTGTTCACCAAAAGTGGGCCGGCATCTAAACTTACATTCTTGCATTTCAAATAAAGATAACAAGAGAATGAAGAAAATTTGATAATAGGAGTCAATTAGAAAGTTGCTTAAAATTTCATGCTCAATCTGAATCACGAAAGAAAAAAATTGGGTACAGTGTCCCTTTAAGTACTGGTTATAGAAAATTCATGAAAACAAGAAGACACACAAGAAAAGCATGCTCCCAATAGGAGGTTTGATCAGAGAGTTGCTAAAAATAGTTTCCATTGATAGCTCTAAGTATTGGTCTCACTGTGATAAGATAAGATAAATTTGACTTTGTGTAAATATACAGATAAGCTCATGAGGTCTGCTCTCACTTTAAGCTCACCCCATTTCATTTGGTATGTGGTTTTAATGAAGAGATACTGCTGTTTCATATACAAAAATATACCCAAAGGAGCAAACATCCATACATTTTAAACCTGGTAGCATTGTGAACACATTAATGGTAAACCAATTTTACAGTACACTGTCCCTTTAAGTCTGAGTTGAGTGGGTCTGATCTAAAGTTTAACATGAGCATATAATTGATAGGGGCTTCAGGTCCATGGGTCTGATCTAGGGATCATTATGAGCATATTACTGACAGGGACTGAAAACTGAACATAGGATTATGTCAAAGTGTTAAAGGGACAGTAAACACGTAATTAGAAGATATTTTTTTTTGTGTTGCTATAAAATAACATATCAGCCAGGTCTATTTTTTTATTAACATTGCTATTGCTGCAATTGTTTTTCAATAGCCAAACTCCATTCACATTTTGCCATATTTAGAAGATCCAATGTAGGCTTGAGTTTGCAGTTGTTATCAGTCAAAGACAATTAGGGAAATTTATGTAGCAAGGTTAGCCTTGATAAGTCAGCAGGATACATTTCAAGTTCTGAGAATTAGAAAATTCACAATTTTCACAGTTAAATGACACACAAAGGGGCAAAATAAAAATGAATGTATGTTTCAACACTGTTTCATTACACCTAACTAAAAATGTTATATAGAAATCTCAAGGTTTACTGTCACTTTAAGAGCAGCAGTAGGGCCTTGAGGTTTGATCTTAGCCCACCTACCCCTTTCTACCTGTCACCTGTTGGTCATCCAATCTTCCTGATGAGAACAGCTGCAACTGTAATTATCAATAGCTTGACAAAAAAACTTGTTTAGCGAGGCTGGATTCATATAAGGTAGATATATATATATATATATATATATGACTAAAATGTTAAACAGTCTAGACAAAGTTCCTCATTTTCTGCAGAAGAGGACAAACAGTGGCCAAAAAAGCAGTGGTAATACTGAGAGAAAAATAAAATAAAAAGTTATATATATATATATATATATATATATATATATATATATATATATATATATATATATATATACACATATATATATATCTATACTGTATATATATATATATATATATATATATATATATATATATATATATATATATATATAAAATATGACATATTTTGACATCCTACATCTTTAACACACTTTTCATTGTGCACTTTCCTGAATATTATTTTTCATCCTTTATACAATGTTTGCTGTGAGGGTGGAACGCAATGCTTGTTTAGCGTCTAGTAAAACATTAACTGAAAGCAATCAGCCGTGGGTTTGAAGGGCATTCCATTGCCAGCCATGTTCTGTGAAGTATCAGGGTGAGAGAGAAATTATGAGAACGTACTAAAAAAAAAAAAGAGAGATAAGCAAAACACTGTAATAATTGACATACAGGCGTGACAAAATAAGGACACAATCCTTACCCAGAATACAAGACAACTTGTTCATTATTTGTCATTCTCACTATAAAAAACAGACAAACTAAAGATTGTGACTATATATACAGTATTTACATTGGCAAGTATTATATGTATTTCATTTCACACTATTTCTAGTACAGGCACAGGGTTTATTACCAAGCTTTATTCATTATTATTTCACTACCAACAATGAGGCAGTTTCAGTAACCTCCTTGTACAGTTAACAGGGACAGTAAACACCTTGTAACTAAAAAAAAAACATTCTTATTGCTTTGATATAGTGTAACATATCACTGAAGTCTAAATATTATAAAAATAGTATATGTACAATCTACAGAGCTAACTTACATGAAAATAAACAATGTAAGCACTGTATATTGCAAAGTGGTTTTGCTATGGATAACTAAACCTTTTTTTAAGGTGTTCACTGTCCCTTTAAGAGATTACAGCTATATCTAGCAAGTAATGTCACACTTCATTTCCCCCTTTGCCCTCCCCTGTTGATGCCTATGTAGACAGCCTGTATACAATGGGTGTTCTGGATCTCCATAACCACCAATTCTTACTGAGCACCCCATCTTGAAAAAGTGCTACATTCCTACATTTGACAGGCAAGCCCTTTTTCTCTTGCCCAGTGAACACAATTGTGTAGTACAGCAACATGGGGACCCAGTACATCATGGGAATTGTAGGTCAGTTGTTAAAGGAGCATAAAACTGTCTGAGATCACAATGTAAAATATTTAATTATATGTAGTAAAGAACTTTGCTTAATACTTGTATTATTTATTTTGCTTGTTTTTGCTGTAAAATGCTTTAGTGCAAAACTTGTACTTGTTCCCTAGAGATGCTACATTTTGAATTCTGCAACCTAGGTTTCCTTCAAAATGTGGTGTATTGTTTTACTAGCTATTTACTAGATATCAGTGGCTTAGAACAGTGGGCAAAAGAGAGTTAATAAAAATAGATACCTGGGTTTTCTAGTAGTTTTATTATTTTCATTAGTAAAGTGACATTTTTAAATGCTAATAACATGTATTCTATTAAAGGGTTATAAAAAAAACCCACATTTTCATTTGTGATTCAGACAAAGCATATCATATATTAAAAAAAAGTTTAAAATTTACTTAAATTCCAAATAAAAATATTGTCATTTAGAGAATTTATTTGCAGAAAATGACAACTGGTCAAAATAACAAACGTATGCAGTGTTTTCCCGAACTTGATTAATGCAAAGAAAACAAGTTCATAATCATTTTTAAACAACACAATATTAATGTTTTAATTTAGCAAGAAATCAGAAATCAGCATTTGGTGGAATAACCCTGATTTTAAATAACAGCTTTCATGCGTCTTGGCACGCTCTACACCAGTCTTTTTCATTGCTGTTGGGTGACTTTATACCACTCCTAACACACAAATGCAAGCAGATTGGCTTTGTTTGATGGCTTGTGACCATCCATCTTCCGGCGGCCGGTCTGTAGCTTTGTTGTCCCCAATATCTGCTGCTTAAGCTTGTTCTTACTGCCGTGTTTGTAATTTTAAGGATGGAAGCAACCTTATGCTCACTGTATCCCTCTGCAAGTAAAGCCAGAATTAAACCCTTGTTTTCCCGACTCACTTTTCTTTTCAACTTTTTTGGCATGATCAGTAGTTATTTTTTTATTCTAATTAATTTGAGTTACTACTAGTACTGTTTTTGCCATCCAGCTAGTCCTTTTGCAAGAGGATAGTGAGGACCACAGCAGTGGTATATATATATATATATATATATATATATATATATATATATATATATATATATATATATATATATATATATATATATAATATAATATTATAAATGCTCTAAATTACAAAAAAAAATTTTGGAATTTGGGAGAAAACATACCTATAAATAGTATAAATATAAATATTAAAACAAGAGAAACTGATAATTTTGCAGTCGTCTCTTAATTTTTAACAGAGCTGTATATATATATATATATTTATATATACACACACACACACACACACACACATTTATACATACATAGTATAAAATGTACTTTGTTCTCTTGCTGTCCTTTCTTAAAAAGCAGGTAGGGAGCTGTAAGAGCGTACACGTGTCTGGAGCAATATATGGCAGAGTTTTAAAACAATGTTATACATTTGCAAGAACATTAGGTGGCAGCAGTGTTTCCTGTCATGTAATCCTCCAGAAATGAGTAAGCTATCTAGTTTAGGGGGTTTCAAACAAATCCTCAAGCCTCCCTAACAGGCAAGCATTTCAGGATTACTTTGGATCAGAGCAGGTTAAAAACTATGTTTACTAATCAGCTGATTATTTCACTTGTGCTCCAGTTCAGATATCCTGAAAATCTTGTAAAATCTTCAACAAAGAATACTATGAGAATGAAGTAAATTTGATAATAGAAGTAAATGTAAAACTGAATAGGGAAATAAGATGAGTGTGCACGTAAGCTCACTCCCTTAGCTGTCCCGGGACAGACATACTGATTTGTTGCTTAGAAGTCTTTTACAATGGGATGTGGCTACTGATGAATTTTTTAAGTAAAATATCTTTCTTTTTTACATAGAGATGCTCAGTTGATATTTTCTAGTCAGCTGTTTATAGTTATGCTGCATCACTTTCAAGTGTTTCAACATTTGGGTATTATGGCCCTTTAAGGTAACTAGATGGGGAGGTGGTATTTAATCCCCTCTATTTTCAGGTTCATTAACCCCTAAGACCCACCATTTGGAAGCTAATTGCCATTTTTTTTCAATTGATGCATGTCTTGGGGGTTTTAATAGCCAGGTGATCATACAATTTTCATGTTACGTCAATTTTTACTTAACTCTTAGTGAATTAGTTTCTTAGGGTGACTGTTTTTCTAGATATTTGTTTTACGAAGGAGTTCTCAGAATAAGCATTATATATCTCTTATCATTTTTCGTTGCCCACTTACCATAGCTGCTGCACAAATAGCCTCATTTTGTTAGAATTATATTATGTCTTGTCTGAGGAACATAACATTGACTTGTTGACGAGGCAAATTATCTACTGTTAGACGTGTACTTTGTACTGCAGGTAGTGTTAAAGGACCAGTCAACACTGTAGATTTGCATAATCAGCAACTGCAAGATAACAAGACAATGCAGTAACACTTAGTCTGAACTTCAAATGAGTAGTAGATTTTTGTTCTGAAAATTTAAAAAATAATGTCTTTTTCCACTCCCCTGTACCATGTGACAGCCATCAGCCAATTACAAATTCATACACGTACCATGTGACAGCAATCAGCCATTCACAAATGCATACACACTTATTCTTGCACATGGTCAGTAGGAGCTGGTGACTCAAAAAGTTTAAATATAAAAAGACTGTGCACATTTTGTTAATGGAAGTAGATTAGAAAGTTGTTTAAAATTGCATGCTCTATCTGAATAATGAAAGTTTAATTTTGATTGAGTGTCCCTTTAAGTAAGGAGTTCCTGCCCAGCTTGAAATAATTATCATTTCCTCCACAAATGGAGCAAGATGGTAACATTTTTTTTTTAATTTTTGGAAATCTTTCATATGAATTGTATAAGAAATTAAGGAGAAGAGGAATTAAGAATAATTTACAGATGTATGTTTTTACATAATGATAATTTCTCGTTTATTTTATAAATAATATCTCTCATTTTATAGAGAATGGTGCAGATTTATCATCGGTCTGTCAGACATGATCCAGTCCAACAGACATAGATGAATACCGACAGCATATGCTGTTGGCATTTATCATTGCAAAAGCAGTTCTTGTAAACTGCTTGTGCAATGCTGACCCTGCAGATTCGTGGCCAATCGGCCGCTAGCAGGGGTTGTCAATCAGCCCGATCATATGAGATTGGGCGGATTGGTATGAGATTGGGCGGATTGATGTCGGACAAGTTATGGAGCAGTGGTCTTATGACCTCTGCTTCATAACTGCTGTTTCCATGGAGCCTGAAGGCCTAATGTATCAAGATTACAGGCAGACACATTCTCATTTCTCCATAGTCTAAGTAACATTGGTACATAAAATATTGCTCCTACCAGATTAAGATATTTCATCTTGGGCCAAAGTTAACATGAATCCTTTACACATAAATGTTCCATTTTTAAAGTTTAACATGGGTTGAAAGTGCAGTTAAACTAAACGTTAACCCTGGCATAGTTGCTTGCTAATTATTTATACAAAGTAAATTTGACAACAAATAATTACCTTCTAACCTAGCTAGTCTTCAGTCAGATATAATTAACTCAAATATTTGAAAGACTAAAAAAGCAATAGAATGAAGCTCAGCTGTAGAATAATGCCCTTCAAACGTCTTGTTAACAAGGCATTCTCAGCATGAAATTGCACTTATGTGAGTCAAGTATTAAGCCTCATAACGGACTAATATAAAGTATAGAACAAATATGTAGCTGTTCTTAAAGGGACAGTATACACTCATTTTCATATCACTGCATGTAATAGACACTTCTATAAAGAACAAGATGCACAGATACTGATATAAAAATCCAGTATAGAACTATTTAAAATCTTACTTAGAAGCTCTCAGTTTAGCTCTGTTGAAAAGGCAGCTGGAAAGCCCACTGTAAGTGGGAAATAAGACACTTCCCCTCCCCCTTCTTTTGCATATGAAAAGACCCTTTACACAAACAGGAGCAAGCTGGAGAAGGTAGCTGACGGTATTCACATAAAACTTTGGGGCTTGGTTAGGAGTCTGAAAATCAGAGCAATGTTATTTAAAAATAAGCAAAACTATACAATTTAAAAAAATGTTATTGGCTATATAAATAGATCATCTACAAAACATTTATGCAATGAAAAAATGAGTGAAAAATGTCCCTTTAAGGAGCCACATCAGAAGTGTTTTTACTCCAAGGGCTACTGCCAACTAAATGGAATTAGTAGGTGTGACAACAAAATTAATATGTCCCCACTATATACAATGCATAATCATAGCTTTGTAGGTCTCACACATGTATATAAGAAGTTTCAAAATGTATTTATTAACCATGTGACATATAGAAGATCACATGACCTATCATTTGAAAAATGAGTCTCCCGTCATAATGACAGTCCTCTAGTTTGTTAGTTTATTTTTTATAGGAAGTTTAACAACAGTTCCTTGCCCACTATATTTTATCACTGTTAACTTGCTGGCTGTAGGATTTACCATGAAACATCTACAGGGTCATGCTACTTTCATTAAAAATTGAGTAATTTCCCTCATGGGTATAAGGATACAGCACCATCCCCTTAATTCTGTCTAAAGCACTGGTTTTCAAACCTGTTCTCAGACCTCCCTAACAGGTCAGATTTTGAGGATATCTGAACTAGAGAACAGGTGAAATAATCAGCTAATTAGTAAACATGGTTATTTTACCTGCTCTCAACCAATGTGATCCTGAAAATCTGACCAGTTAGGGAGGTCTGAGGACAGATTTGAAAACCAGTGGTCTAAAGTCAAAGTACAGTGACGTATTTGTCAATTTCACATCCACCACAGGGGTTGTCTTGATGGTCATATGGGTATTTGGATTTAAATTGTTAATAACTTGTAATTACAAGTTTGGTTTCAGCATTCTTGCTATAAACTAATATTCTGGTATTCTGGGTGAGTTTGACAATGATGGAAATGCATTTTCACTTTGTTTGCTGCAATTGTTTTTCAATAAGCAAATTCCTCTCATGACGTGCCTTATTTGAAGCTGCCAATTACTGGAGCAGACAAAGCTAGCCACAGCCAATATGATAGCAAGGTATATACTGTTTTGTAAGTTATCTGATAATCTGTACTAAAGTCAATTAGGGACAGATATGTGGCAGGGTTAAGCTTGTAAAGCCTGATATATGTACTTATATTTCTCAGGACTTTTAATCTTCAAGCAATTTACAGGAAAATAAGCCAAAATAAATAATAAAAGCATACCTTAAAGTTGTTTTACTACACTAAACATTGTATATCAAAATCTCTGGTTAAGAAAGAGGCACCATTTCATAGCCCTCCCATATATATCATTCTAAGTTGTCTGTCTTGTGGTTTGCATGTGTAATATACAGAGGGTTATTGTTCTAAACTTATGTTTTTTTATTTATACATATTTTTATCCCCAACAAAGAAATTAAACACACAGAAAGGCCCTAGTACTGTTTAAGGTCAGCATTGGATTATTTGTACGTATACTCGCTTCTGATTGGCTCACTGGTTGTATCCTAATCTAGAGCGGCACAGTCTCTTGTCATTTAACGGGATTAACGCCTGTAAAGGGTCTCAACACATACGGTAAGGAAAACACATTTGTTTAAAAAATAAATTCTCTAACAAAACAAAGTATTTTTAAACTATGTTCTTTTTTATATTAAACTGGACATATTTAGTATAATTTTTTTTTAAAGTATTTCAAACAGTAGATTAAAAAGGGAAAAGTAAAAAGCAGTGTACCTGAGAAATGGATAGCAAGTAGTTTGACAGGTGAAACTGCTCCCTTACAGTACACGTTACAATCTAAATAAAAATGAAGTCATTGTTTCAATTCGACCCCCACAGCTATTCATAGCATTACATATGGTTTATATTTAGCACTTGATTTAGAATCTATTCTATTGACCTTTACATTTGTAACATGCTATTAAAAAATAAATCATTTTATTTTTGAATTGATAATTGGTAGTCAATAAATCAGCATAAAACTCAAGGTAAATAGAAATGTGCAAGTTTATTGGGAAATATGGGCATGTCTGTGCATGCCATAAATTCTAATACACCACATTTACATATTGGCTCACCTGGCAAGATCTGCTGGTTCTTCAATTTCTAATGATGATGAGCATATTAAAGTACCATTCAGATGAAAAAAATTAAAATAAAATGTAATTTGTTAGAGCATTATTTTTGCACTAATGTCCTTTACAAAGGATAGGGTCTGTTCCAATCAATTACAATTCCCCTGTGAAGTGCATAGCAATATTTTTTGTGTTTTTTTAAAATTGTAACGCATTTTAATTATTTTAAATACCCCACAACAACCCATTTATCTTAAAGGAACATTAAATACTTCTTGCTTTTGTATAAGTGTGCTTATGCTACCAAAAAGAAATACATAAATAAGTTATGTAGCCTAGGTTTTCCTGAAAATGCTGCAAATCAAACAGCTGGTTTAGGAAATTGTTAGCATTTTGAAGAAAACCATAGGTACTGAATTAAAGTGGTATAAAACAGTATGTTTATTTGTTGTAATAAGAAAAGCACTAAGCAGTTGGTTATACTTATTAAAAATCATTGCAATATGTATTATTCATCATTTTAAAAGGATTTGACCTTTTATCTAATTTGTGAAGGGTCCATTACTTCCTGTCACAACCCTGTAAATGGGCTGAGTTCTCTACAGGTAGGCAATTGAGCAGCTTTTCCATTGAAATGTTGCTAGAAGACCTCTGCTCTAGCTGTAGTTAGTTGAGTGCCCATGCTCAGTAAAAGGCTTTTGCTGTGAAAATCTTGTGACAGTAAAACCTAATTTATATAATAGTAGTTCTGTTATTGAGCTGCAGGCAGGGTCTACACTTAGGGCTCAATGATTGACAGCTCTGGGCTGGCGAGATTATTCAAGAATGCTCGCCAGTCCTTCTATTTCCTCGGTGGAATGATCTAAAGCCTTTTTACCCTAAAAACAGGGTGTCTCGCTAAGGGGAGTATACTGCATTTTCATGCAAAACAAAATTCGTATTTTAAACATCATACAAAACAATTATTTGAACCATTCACGCAATAAAAAGCAGGGAAAAAATTGTATTGTTAAGGTGCATCAAAAATTGTAACAATATTCTTCACCAAAACTTGTATGTTAATAAAAAGGTTAAAATTTTATGTAATTTACACAGGAATAAATCAAATTAAATATGCATAGAGTAAATTGTAATTGTAGTACACTGGATGTGCAAAAATCACACAGAAATTTTCACTTTATAAATACAAAATGCAAAGCTTAATTGTTGCTTCTTCGTAAAATGGGCTGAACATGGGCGTTTCATGGGTGTATATGAAAATGTCTCTCTAATCCCAGCGTAATTCTATAAAGATTTTCGCACTGCAGATATCACAGTTTTTTCCTCCCCAACTAAAAGGTGGCCAGATTTTCTCAGAACACTCAAAATAATTATAACCCTAATAGATAAACACATATATACTAAAATATAGGCAAATGTAAGATGCTCTATGCAGAAAGCAGCATAATGTGAGTTATATTGGCTACAGGATTTTAAATTTAATGTACTCCCCCTGCTCCCTGCTAACTTTGCTCTAAGAAGTGAAGTGTCCCTATCCAGCGAGCTCCAATACGTTTAATAGGAGCCACTTGCAGGGACTGACCCTTTTTTACAATCATTCTAACAGGGCAGCCCTGCAAGAGTCAGCGAGAAAAAGTGGCTTTGAGCAGGCAAAATTTAAATAATCGAGTCCTTGGAATTTCGAAGTGCTCCTTTAGCAATAAAACAAGTAACTTGTTTGCTGTTTTTCACAATCTGTTTCTTTTTATGTTTACATTAATTTAACATATTTGTTTTTAATAAAGGAGCACTGTTTCATATCCCTTTAAGGAGTTTGGGACAAGCACAATTTTTACACAAAAGCTATAAATGTTTAATCTCCCTTTTTATTCTTTTTTTTTTATTATTATTATTTTTTTTCAAAAGCATAAAGAAAACAAGGGGGAAGGACGCCTTACAATTACACAAAAGCAGCTCCTCTTACTTATATGTGGAGTTAGCTTAACTTGTGCTGATTACAGACAGACAGACAGACAGACAGACAGACAGACAGAGCACTGTTATGGGGGGTTCGTGTCACAGGCTTTACCCAGAAGCCCAGTGAAGTTTAGTTACACTCTTTACCAGACTAATAAGATTTCCTAAACTAACAGATAGCAAACCCAAAAAAATATCCAAGGCCATGAACAAATTCTAACTTACTAGCCCTGAGGCTAGTTTCACTGCTATAATAGACAATAAAGAGTGTTCTGAATGCTTCCCTTTTCTGCAGATGCAGACATATTGTCCTGTTGTTTGCATAAGAACAATGTAAATGAAGACACATACCTCTATTTTCTCCAATAACTGACCTTAACAATTCATTGATATTATCTACAGCTGATAAACACATGCAATAAAGAGAATGAGAAAAACAACTGAAAGTTTAACATGCTACAGTATGTCTTTGGCTAGTAGTTATTTGGTCCTATTAATAACTATAGTCTATAACATAAAAAGTAGCATACAATACATTCAAGAAGGAAATGCTTATCAAAAAGGCAAAAACTGAAGATATTTCTTCAACAGAATACATGGATTATCCAATCCTGTAAATAACACCTGTAAATCGTATTTTAACATATGTTATCTGCTTGAATGCAGTAATGAGTATATATCAAGCTTTCAGCCACCTGTATATATCAGAATTGATGAGACCTGACAAAAAAATCAGTAATTGTGGGAACCAGTTTCTAATTGCCATGCATTTGATGCAGTATATCAGTCTATAGAATGTCTTGTAGTGTGCTAAAAGACCATGTGATATGTTTTATTTAAGGGAAGTGTTTTAGAATACCAGTAAATATGTTTTTAGACCAAAAGAACTGGATATATGAAATGTGTTTCCTGACCTTGAGGCTAGTAAGCTTTTTCCTGCTTTTGCAATACTTTCTGAACAAGTTGCAGTGTCACTGGAACTCTTAATAAAGAGAGAAAGGGAGGCGGATATCCTAGAATCTATGTGAGTAAGTTTATAAAATTAAAGGACTCAAGATTTAAATATTAAAACAGCCTTACTTTTTATATACTGAATAGCAGTTTAGAAACATGCAACTTTATTTTACACAAATAAAGGGATATGGGGATAATTCATTATTTCCCATGTAGTGTGTGTGATGAAAATGTCTATTTATATTTATTGTTAAGATTTTGAATATGTCCTTTTTAAAATAAAATAAATACAATGTTACCTGTTCAGTTCTTTGTCCAGCTATCTAACACAGAATGTATTCATTCATTTATTTACTTAAAGGAAATCCTAAAAAAGTGCATAAATCAAAGCTTTTAGTTTGTGCAAAAACAACATATTTTGTTTATGATATCTCTATTTTTGAATAGTATTTTATAAGGAAAGCCCTTCAAAATGCATACAGCTATCATTGTAACAGCGGTAACTGTTACTGGAAGCATTTTTTTTTTCTAAATCATGTATATTGTAAAATAGATTTGTTAGTTTTATGTTCAGCTTGAGAGCCCAGACTGAAATCAGTGGCAGTGACTACGCAAGAACATGCTGAATCATGATGAAGCAAACTGACAGACACTATTTTATGCTTTCGGGTATATGTGTGTGTGTGAGTCTATGTGTGTGTGTGTATATATATATATATATATATATATATATATATATATATATATATATATATATATATATAATTAATTACTTTCACATGATTTGGATATTATTGATAGAATTCTAGCGCCACCCCAGGAATTTATATATATATATATATATATATATATATATATATATATATATATATATATATATATATATATATATATATATGTAGATAGAGAGCACTCTCACTTACAAATCTTGATGCCAGGGTGCCAGCAGTTAAATATACACGATGAAGGAAGGCACTCACTGGTCTTTAATTCAAAAGAAAACTTTTAATAAGCGTAACGTTTCGGGGACACACTCCCCTTCCTCAGACAACAAACAAACTGAAAGTGACTAGACATATAAAGCCAAACAAACCCCTCCCAGTGAAAATTGCGCCAAAACTGTTACCATAGTGATCCTCAACAACATTCTAATCATGTGATGAGTGTTATTCATTGTTATTAAATCAGCATATGTAATCTCCACACTCATAAATATAAGAGACATATTAGAAGTCATACTAGGCATTATATCAAAACACATGTGAACAAACTTCTATTATAAAGCAATCTATACATATAGCCATATATAGTGAACGGGACAGACAAGTATAGTGAAACCATATCATATAAATAGATTAAAATAACATGTGAATCCTCCTGCTTTCAAGGTAAGTGAAGTGCATAAATAGATATCTGTGTGTCCCCTACCACATACATTGTATCACTGAAAAAGTGTAATGGTATAATAGTGTTTGTATCAAAATGTATGAGAAATGTATGAAAAATGTGTGCACTGCCAGCCCCCTGGAGAATCTAAATACACCAACTAGTGCAGCAATCTAATCGAAGAGTGTCATTATTGGTAGATGTCATAGGCAGAGTTACCAGATTATGGCATGTTATTACTTCAAAACCTGGCGTAATATAAAGATTAATCAAATAGCCTTATGTGGCAAAGATAAAACGATTATACATGCAATCTGAGGCTAGTGTCTCTAACCAATGCTAGAGGATACACAATAACACATCACTAACAACTTATGCAGGACCCACCTGATAGGAAAATTGTTTACAAAGCCGTAGCACAAACACAGCATGCCTGAGATGACAGCGTGGCCGCCCGATGTGTGTCTGAGACGCAAGCTGCAGGCTCAGTGTGATGACATCATTGGGCTGCGTGTAAGCTAAATACCCAGTTGTCATAGTGACACTACACGCTATTAGACAGATTCCGGCAACGAGAAATGCCCTTACTGACATGACCCAGCACTACCCAATATAAATAAATTCTATGCTGAGTCAGAATGACTCCAAGCAGTCTATATTATATTGCCATTGTATGCCAACTATACGGGTAAGTCCCTAACTCTGGTCCCTATAAACCCAAACAATACGTGTCAGCATTGCAAATAAAGCAGACTGGGGCAAAATTGTGAACAGTACACGTAATGAGATAAAAATTAGTGTACCAAATGCACTAAGCTAGATCACCTACACATTACCTATAGAGTAAAATCAAAGTTTAACATAAAAATAAACATAAAAATAAAAATAAACATGAAAGTAAAAATAAAAATAAAAATAAAACTGAAATAAAAGTAGAAATAATGATAATGATAAAATAAAATAAGATAGAGGCGGTGAATATACATAAACAAACTACAATAAAATATACAGAAGAATAAGCTAAAGTGAAATAAAGGAGAATGATATAAAATAATATGTGCTCAAATAATAAAATCTAAGGCAGAACAGCACAAAAAGAGCAAAAAGAACCAAGACCCCCCCATGTGAAACGACAAATAAAAGAAAAGAAAAGAAAAAAGAAAGAAGAAAGAAAAAGAAAAAGAAAAAAGAAAAGTCCCGCAGACCAAAAAAGGCTAAGAGAACAAGAGAGGAAGAAAACAAAATAGAAAAATAAAATCAGACGAAATGCAGAAAGAGAAGGATAAGTAAGAGGGAGAAAAACAAGATAGCAGAAAAGAGGAGGTAAGGTGTAGAAATGAATGGATCATCAACTCTCATGGGTGGAGCTCAAAATGATGAATTCATACAATATGTCTTGTGATCTGTCTTTTTCAAATACATCCACTTGAATTCCATGGAGTTCCACAATTGCTCATAGGAAACAATGCCAGTCTAAGTTCACATTCAGTCCCTTCGGGCGTAGGGTGTTAAGACGAAAGATCCACTTGGATTCTACTTGCAATAGTTTATTGTCCCGGTCCCCACCCCTGGAGGGAATGGGGACATGGTCTATCAGCTTAAATCTTAGATCCTGTACGTTGTGCCCACTAATTGCAAAGTGGTGTGCCACCGGTTGTTCACTCCCATGGTTTTTGATGGCTGTTCTGATGGCCGACCGATGATTTGCCATGCGTGTACGGATGTCATCCACTGTTTTCCCTACATAGAATAGGCCGCATGGGCAATTAATTAAATAGACCACATATGTCGTGGTGCAGGTCAAGTAATGCTGTATCTTAAAAGTTACATTTGTGTAGGGATGATGGAAGGTGGCCCCCGGGATCATCGCATGACAGGTAGTGCAGCCACTACACCGATAGCATCCCTTCTTGCTGGAGGATAACCAGGTTTTTCTGTCATAGCAATGTTTGGGATCCGTTATCACCAGTTGGTCTCTCAAATTGCGGTTTCTCTTGAATCCCACTCTTGGACTGTCCCATTCGCTAAATGGGAGACCTGTGTCATTCTTGATGATATGCCAGTGGGTCCTAAGACACTGTCCAATGTTCTTTACATCTGGGCAGTATCTGGTTACAAATGTCATCCTTCGAGTGTCCTCTCTTGTATGTCCCTCCTTGGAATCTTCTTGTTCCTTCATGCATTCCAAGAGATAGTCCCATTTGTAGCCCCTAGCCAAAAATTTCTTTGCCATTTCTTGTAACTGTATTTTCATGGCCTCAGAGTTACTGTTGTTTCTGTTTACTCTTGTCATCTGGCCCCGTGGTATAGCCTTTAATAGTGAAGTAGGATGGCAACTGTGTGCGTGTAATACTGAATTCCTATCTGTAGGCTTCTGATATATTAGATATATATATGATATTTGGTACACTAATTTTTATCTCATTACGTGTACTGTTCACAATTTTGGCCCAGTCTGCTTTATTTGCAATGCTGACACGTATTGTTTGGGTTTATAGGGACCAGAGTTAGGGACTTACCCGTCTAGTTGGCATACAATGGCAATATAATATAGACTGCTTGGAGTCATTCTGACTCGGCATAGAATTTATTTATATTGGGTAGTGCTGGGTCATGTCAGTAAGGGCATTTCTCGTTGCCGTAATCTGTCTAATAGCGTGTAGTGTCACTATGACAACCAGGTATTTAGCTTACACGCAGCCCAATGATGTCATCACACTGAGCCTGCAGCTTGCGTCTCAGACACACATCGGGCGGCCACGCTGTCATCTCAGGCATGCTGTGTTTGTGCTACGGCTTTGTAAACAATTTTCCTATCAGGTGGGTCCTGCATAAGTTGTTAGTGATGTGTTATTGTGTATCCTCTAGCATTGGTTAGAGACACTAGCCTCAGATTGCATGTATAATCGTTTTATCTTTGCCACATAAGGCTATTTGATTAATCTTTATATTACGCCAGGTTTTGAAGTAATAACAACATGCCATAATCTGGTAACTCTGCCTATGACATCTACCAATAATGACACTCTTCGATTAGATTGCTGCACTAGTTGGTGTATTTAGATTCTCCAGGGGGCTGGCAATGCACACATTTTTCATACATTTCTCATACATTTTGATACAAACACTATTACACCATTACACTTTTTCAGTGATACAATGTATGTGGTAGGGGACACACAGATATCTATTTATGCACTTCACTTACCTTGAAAGCAGGGGGATTCACATGTTATTTTAATCTATTTATATGATATGGTTTCACTATACTTGTCTGTCCCGTTCACTATATATGGCTATATGTATAGATTGCTTTATAATAGAAGTTTGTTCACATGTGTTTAGATATAATGCCTAGTATGACGTTTAGTATGACTTTTAATATGTCTCTTATATTTATGAGTGTGGAGATTACATATGCTGATTTAATAACAATGAATAACACTCATCACATGATTAGAATGTTGTTGAGGATCACTATGGTAACAGTTTTGGCGCAATTTTCACTGGGAGGGGTTTGTTTGGCTTTATATGTCTAGTCACTTTCAGTTTGTTTGTTGTCTGAGGAAGGGGAGTGTGTCCCCGAAACGTTACGCTTATTAAAAGTTTTCTTTTGAATTAAAGACCAGTGAGTGCCT
The DNA here is from genome assembly GCF_027579735.1 of Bombina bombina. Lineage (NCBI taxonomy): Eukaryota > Metazoa > Chordata > Amphibia > Anura > Bombinatoridae > Bombina > Bombina bombina. Next base: position 1,244,335,741 of record NC_069500.1, read on the forward strand.
TCCTTCATCGTGTGTGTATATATATATATATATATATATATATATATATATATATATACACACATTCACATACAGAGAGAAGTACATATATATATATATATATATATATATATATATATATATATATATATAAATTGCTGGGGTGGCACTAGAATTATATCAATAATATCTAAACCTTGTGCAAAGCATATGAAAGGAATAGCACTTTCCAGAATTTGGAATAAAAGAGAAACAAAGATTTGTTATGTGATTTTTGCTCAAACAACCCCTGATATCCCCAATACCTCACATAATAAATATTTTGTTGCTTTTTATTCAAAAGCCTGGAGAGTGCACTGCTGTTGCTTGAAGATGCTTTGGATATTATTGATTTCCACTGGCACCCATATTTTTTTTTTTTTTTTGCTAGGTTGTATGAAATCTGTACACTTGATCCAAGCAATTTAAAAAAACAAACAAACCCATATGTAATATAAAGAATGCAATTCCAGTTGGAGTTCGTATGAGTTTGTGTCCCCCCTCCAAACTTCTCCAAAGAGGAAGATGTATTTGGATATTAAACTGTATTTGATTATTATATTGAAACTGATCTTTAAAACAAGGAAGATATTTTCTGCTTATGTACTATTAATATATATATATATATATATATATATATATATATATATATATATATATATATATATGTATATATATATATATATATACACACACAGTATATATATTTTTTTTCTGCACAAGTCGAAATTGCTTAGAAATCTAAAAAATGAAAAGATGAAGGTACAGAATATACTGTGATAGGTGTTCATTCTGGAAAACCAGCTAGCATTTCTATTTAGGATTATACTTATTTTATGTTTTAATTCTTCAAGTTGATTTATATATTATTTGCATTAAAGCCAAAATTTAATTTTCATGACTTAGACGGTGCATGCTATTTTAAGAGACTTTTCAATTTATTTGTAATCAAATTTATTTCTATCTAATTTAGTTGGTTCTCTTGGTATTATTTGTTGAAAAGCATACCTTGGTAGGCTCAGGAGCAGCAATGCACTACTGGTAGCTCAGAGGGGCCAAGGTCTTTCTTTGCTTGCTTTTATTTCACCCCGGTACAGGACTTATGTACTTCGAACTTTGTTCTTAACAATGGGGATTCAGGATTTATGTTGAGGAACTTTAGGTGCCAAACCACTTTTCAGAGTTACCTCACTACTGGGAGCTAGCTTGGTGACTGCACATACATGCCTCTTGTCTTTGGCTCATCAGATGTGTTCAGCTATCTTCGAGTAGTACATTGCTGCTCTTTGTGTTTAAGCACTTTGTATGGGTTAAACACATAGCTGTAGGCAAACATCAGTTCAATAATAAATGGCTGAACACATTAGAGCCTTTATTTAAAGGGGCAGTTTAACTTACATTTTTCTTCCCTTTAATTTGTTCCCAATGATCCATTGTACCTTCCGGAGTGTATTAAATTGTATACAAATTGCACCTTTACCTTTATACCAACATTTTAAATAGCTGATCTTTCCTGGGGTACCCCTACCTATACTGAAAGTTTATATACTTAAGTATAGGCTATAGAAAGTTGAATAAACATAGCCAGAAGAAGAAATTACACTCATAGAGCTCAATTTATCAATCTTTGGCGGACTGGGGTGTACATATTCGCCCCTGTCCGCCAGAGCTCTCCTCCTCGCCAGAGTCTGATGACCGCTGCTTGATAAATCGTGACTGCAGGTTCTCTCGTGCGAACCTGCAGTCAAAGGAGGAGAAGGGCTTGATAAATTGAGCCCTTACTGGGAGGTAGGACAGATAAGGAATAAAATGCTCATTTTCAATTGTTGTCTCTAAGTATTGAGCTTTGTTATACAGACAGGGATAATATAAAGAAGCATGTGTGTGACCATAAAGTGTTAAAATAAGGAGATCTTTAAAGAACAAAAAGAGTGATTTCATATTCACAAATAAACCCAAAGAAGCAATTTTTCATACATTTATACTTTTAAGCTCGAATACACATTAAGGGGAAAATAATTTTATACTACACTGTCTCTTCGAAGAATATAAAAATAAAGTACCATGTTTTTATTTCTTCCCAAAGCATTCCTTATATTTGTTTCATGGGAGAAGTAACATGTTTTTCTATGTAGTTCTATTTCGCATCCCGAACCTGCATTGCATGATAAAGAGCTCTCAGGCTAAACTTGCTTTTATAAACTTGTTTAAAGGACCGCACAGTACTGACAAGACTTCTTAGATAATCTCGCCAGACCAGAGAACTTTAGATGATCATTGCCTTGGGGGCTGATTATCTAAATTTCGCCGTTTCTGACATGGTTTTTAACACCAACCAGGGGCTACCCTAGTGGAATTATCTTTAAAAAGGGGCAATCCCTTCAAGTGGCGAGATTTCGTCCTATAGAAAGTAATGGAGCTTGCTGGAAAGGGAAACATCGCTGTGTGGGGTGAAGTTAGCAGTGAGCAGAGGGTGCACATTAAAAATTAAATCCTGTATCAAAAAATAAACACATTGCGATGCTTTCTGTCTATAGCATCTTACAATTACCTATATTTTTGTATGCAATACAATTTTTCCTGCGTATTTATGTGTGAATAGTTCAATTATTCGTTTTGTATGTTTTTTAATTTACGATTTTCATTGTGCACTTTTGTAATGTATGCATCTCCTTCCTATACGAAAATGCAGTATACGCCCCTTAGCGAGACACCCTGTTTTTAGGGTAAAAAGTGGCTTTAGATCATTCCACCATGGAAATAGAAATTCTGGGGAGCATTATAATAGAATGTCGCCAGTCCAGCGACGTTTAGATAATTGGGCCCTTAGTTGGAGAATATTTTTGCTATTACATTTTTTACCTTTTATTTTATACCAGCATTGGTGAGAATAAGTGGACACATACTAATAAAATAACTTTTATATCATTTTTGTTTTATAAAACTGAATTAATTCCTATTTAAAAATAATAAGTTGCAAAGTTAAAAAAAATTAAATCTAATGTGACTGATCACTTCGATATCAGACCAGCTGAGCTTCCCCCTCTTTAAGCCACATACCCTCCATAAAATAAAATACTGGAAAATACTGGTTGTGTGTATGTGTATGTTTGTAAGTGTGTGCGTGTATGTATATGTGTATGTTTGTAAGTGTGTGTGGTGTGTGTGTATGTATATGTGTATGTTTGTAAGTGTGTGTGGTGTGTGTATGTATATGTGTATGTTTGTAAGTGTGTGCGTGTATGTATGTATATGTGTATGTTTGTAAGTGTGTGCTGTCTATGCACATGTATATGTGTATGTTTGTAAGTGTGTGTATATGTATACAGTATCTTTGTATGTGTGTGTGTTTGTATATTTAGGTATGCATGTATATGTGTATGTTTGCATGTGTGTGTGTGTGTGTATGTATGTATGATTGTGTATGTGTGTGTATGCATGCTTGCGTGTGTGTGGGTATGCATGTGTATATTTGTGTTTGTGTGTGTGTGTGCATGTATATGTGTATGTTTTTGTGTGTGTGTGTGTATGCATGTGTATGTTTATGCGTGCATGTATGCTTGTGTATGTTTGGGTATGCATGTATATGTTTATGTTTTTATGTGTGTGTGGGGGTATGCATGTATATGTGTATGTATGAGTGTATGTATGCTTGTGTATGTGTGGGTATGCATTAGAGTTGCCGCTTAAGCCTCGTTTTCCAGGACACTTATAAGTTACACATGCTGCAGGGTGTTCTTCCTGCACACCCTGCAGCATGTGTAACTTATAAGTGTCCTGGAAAACATAGCTGAGGTGGCAACCCTAGTATGCATGTATATGTGTATGTTTATGTGTGTATGTATGCTTGTGTATGTGTGGGTATGCATGTATATGTGTATGTTTCTATGTGTGTGTATGTATGCTGTGTATGTGTGTGTGTATGCATGCTTGTGTATGGGTGTGTATGCATGAGTATGTTTGTATGTGTGGGTCTACATGTACACGTGTATGATTATATGTGCGTGTATGCATGCTTGTGTATGTGTGGGTATTACTTTATATGTGTGTGTATGTGTGTGTGTGTTTGTATGTGTGACTGTGTGTATGTGTATGTTTGTGTATGTGTAAGTATGCATGCGTATGTGTGGGTAGGCCTTTATATGTGTATATTTGTATGTGTGAGTGTGTGTCTGTATGCTTGTGTATGTGTGGGTATGCCTTTATATGTGTATGTTTGTATGTGTATGTTTGTATGTGTGAGTGTGGGTATGCATGATTATGTTTATACGTGTATGTATGGTTGTGTATGTGTGGGTATGCATGAATATGTTTATGCGTGTATGTATGGTTGTGTATGTGGGGGTATGCATGTATATGTGTGTGTTTCTATGTGTGCAGGGGCGGACATACTATTGGTGCAGCAGGTGCAGTCGCACCAGGGCCCAAGAGCTGGAGGGGGCCCATAACAGCAAGTCTATACATATGTGTGGAGAAGGTTTACAATCCTAATGCAGGGGATACTTTTATTAGTGCAGGTTGTAGGTCCATACTATGGGGCCCATTTAACAATCTCCGTACGGAGCTTGTGGGCCCATGTTTCTGGCGAATCTTCAGACTCGCCAGAAACACAGGTTATGAAGCAGCGGTCTAAAGAGCAGGCGGACAGGAATCGCCGGAAATCAACCCGATCGGGTTGACTGACACCTCCCTGCTGGCGGCCCATTGGCTGCGAGTCTACAGGGGGCGGTGTTGTACCAGCAGCTCTTGTGAGTTGCTGGTGCAATGTTAAATGCGGAGAGCGTATTGCTCTCCGCTTTCAGCAAGGTCTTGCGGACCTGATCCGCACTGACGGATCAGGTCCGCAAGACCGATGATAAATAGGGGCCTATCTATCTATCCTCAAAATCATTATACAGAGCAGAATGTATATTAATATTTTTGCTTTCTACTGAGTTACCTTTTAGGGGGCCCCATAAAAATCTTGCATCAGGGCCCTCTGTTGAGTAGGTCCACTACTGTATGTGTGTGTATGCAGTATGTGTGTGTATGCATGTGTATGTTTGTATGTGTGGGTATATATGTATACGTGTATGTTTGTATGTGTGTGTATTTGTACATATGTGCGTGTATGCATGCTTGTGTATGTGTGGGTATTACTTTATATGTATATGTATGTGTATGCGTGAGTATGCATGCTTGTGTATGTTTGTATGTATGTGTATATTTGTATGTGTGAGTGTGTGAGTGTGTGTATATATGTACGTATGCGTGAGTATGCATGCTTGTGTATGTGTGGGTATATATGTGTATGTTTGTATGTGTGAGTGTGTGTCTGTGTGTGTGTGTATGTGTGAGTATGCATGCATGTGTATCTGTATGTCTGTATGCGTGAGTGTGTGTCTGTGTGTGTGTATGTGTGAGTATGCATGCATGTGTATCTGTATGTTTGTATGTGTGTGTATGTATGCTGTGAATGTGTTGGTATGCATGCTTGTGTATGCCTTTATATGTGTATGTGTGTATGTTTGTATGTATGTGTGAGTGTGTGACTGTGTGTGTATGCTTGTGTATATGTACGTATGTGTGAGTATGCATGCTTGTGTATGTGTGGGTATGCCTTTATATGTGTGTATGTTTATATGTGTCTGTTTGTGTATGTGTACATATGCACATTTATGTATGGGTATGCATATATATGTATATGTATGTGCAGGCAGATATTTTGCTATGCAGTGCTTAGCTGCTAAAATATATTATTCATATATAAAATAATGTTCCATTAAATAGTACCTCTCCATAAAAATTCACTTGTGTGTACTTATATGTAAGGGTTTAATTTATCTACTTTGTTGTCCTATACTAATTTCAAGTAAAGCAAATTAGTTTTACAATTGAACTCTCCACTGATCAAAGCATTTTAAATGGCATTGGGAGTGCCTGGAGACAGATTCTTTTCTTATTCACAGTGTGCTGAGCACGTGTAACTCCAGGACCTTAAAAAATGATACCTGGTATAAACTGTCAGAGATTGATATATGATTTCTGATCATTTAAATGTCAGGGTGTTATGCTTCAATTATTGTTACTGAGAAATATTTACAGTATATAAAATATGCTGATGGTTTTAATTGTAATATCTCCCTGGGTGTTACTGTGTGCAGCATTTAGATGTTCGCTCCTTTTGACAGATGTTACATTCAAATGACTAGAATTTTTTTTTTTTAAATCTAACAATGTATTCTGGAATACTGTTCAATAAAAGCAGATATGAGGACAAGAAGTTCCCAGTTGCCCTTTGTAGTTGCTGATAGAGGCTGATGAGACCAAGATATGTGAGAGTATTGCATGGTGCATGTTGGGGAATAAAATGCATTTGAAAAACATTATAATAAAATAGACTAAGTTCATGCATTACTCCACAGATGGTCACTTTAAGGGGCATTATAGTGGGAAAATGACACGCTGTAATAATTTGTCATTTATTTTCACACTAGTGACCCTGCAACGCTATGTAGTTAACCCCACACAAAGGGGTTAAACTCATAGTTCAATTTATTCACAGGAGCCACAGAGAACTGGTGGTGCCCATCCAATACCAATGGTGACCCATTCAGCAGCTCTAGTCGTACAACACAGCTGTGCACCTGCCACTACTGGCTGGCTAAAACATGGCATCTGCATAGGGCTCGGAAACTCTTGAGTGGTACTCAGACAGTGATTGGTGACTAACTGCTACTGCTGTTCTGGATCTGCTTACAGGAGCCACAAGCATTGCAACATAACTTTGCCTATGTTTTTTTACCCTTTTGTCGGAGATGAAAACACCTAGTGCCAGATTACAAGTGGCACGCTAAATCGCTCGAGCATAAACTTCACTAGAAGTAATTTTCATGTGCGCAGATTACAAGATGAAAGTAACAAGTTTTTAAGTTTGACTTTCCTATGTATGGGTCACTTCTAACCGCAGTGCTTTGTCTGTGATTACTGTTAAGATTATGAAATCAGAGCAATTTATGTATTGAGAAACTAGAAATCTGTACATGGCTGAAATAAAAGCCTCACAGAATAGAGACAAGCTGAAGTCATACATAATACATTATTTAATCACAATATAACAGATGTATAAAATATTATTTTTGCTTCCACTAATCTCTTCAAGATTTTTGATTGGTAAATAAAGAAGGTGAGTAGCAATAGTTGCATTTTTCTTTCTTTCTTTTTTGTTTTTGTTTATAATATAGGTTGGAAATAAGACGGGAGAATAATAAAGGGATTTTGGCATCACCTTGGTGTAATTATTCTAGTAGTCCATTTTATTTTATAAAACTGGGGCTGAATTTATCCAACACTGCTGCTTTATGTAAATATAGATATCTGTTGTTTCTTTGTTTAAACAAACACACACACAAAACAAAACACAAACACAGAAGACCACAATTTTCTTGTGAATCTGAATTTACATCTAAATAGCAGCATTCTGTATTAAACAAAGGTGACAAAATGTATCAGGTGTACAAAGAAGCATATTCTATTCCATTTGACACACGTATGCAGAGTTCTTATCTACAATATGCAAGGACCATTACCCTGTCTCACTGTTTTATGTTATAAGTTGATAGGAACATTGAAGTAAAACACTTATATGTATATATATATATTTTTTAATACCATCTTAATTGTGACAAATAATAATTAAAGCAATTTAATAGTATTTTTTTTATTCTTTATTTAAGAATCTGCAGGGTACATAAAGAAAGAAAGGAGGGGGAACACAGGAAATTATAACCAGGCTTGAGTTATTGTTGACATATACAATCCATAACATCCTGGTGTCTGTGTTAGCAGTTAATTTAAGACTAATAATGTATGCACCTAGTTTTCCTTTATTTTTAACACATCAGACAAAAAAAAGGGTTAGGTTTCCCTCTCTCCCTCAATAACCCATTCTATAGATCCTACCATATTCCAAGAAGAACTAAATCTGTGTTTCTAAATGGAAATATAATGTCTTGTTTTTCCTTAGATAGTGACTATTTTCCAAAAAAGACCTTACTTGTGATTCTGAGTTGGTATCTGTGTCTCTCTGTTCAATAATACATTGTTTTTTGATAAAGCTCATTATTTCTGTAAACTTAGGTATTGCCTTATCTTTCTACTTGTGGAAGATGAGGCTTCTTATGGACAAAATGAGAGAGTTAATAAGTTTATTATTAAGCAAGTTTATATTATAGGAGGGAGAAGGACTATTCTACGCTTGGAAAAAGTAAAAGGAGTTATCTTTAAAGCCGTATTAATCCAGTATTCTAATTTTAACCTAAGTTGTTTTATTTTAGGACAATCCCACAGCATATGCATTAAATCAGCTCCTAATAATTGACATTAGGGGCATTTGTTAAAATCTAAGTTGTGCCACTTATATCCCTTATGTGGAGTATAGTAAGTCATATACAAATGTTTGAGGTGTGATACTCTCCAGGAGGCCGATAATGTGGTTTTGCACACATGTTAATGGAGTGCTTTATATCATGAGTATGAAGATTTACAAATAAAGTTTTACTATTTTACTATATGTGTTTAAGCCCTGTAAATGTGAAATGGTTAAACCACAGTCAAAATTGGGCCACTCCAGCTGATTATACAATTGGGGAGCCAATAAGGAGCAGGCATTCATTCCTAAGCTCCAATCACTGGCCTTATCCTCATTTAGAGCAGAGCGCAGGCGTTCCAGAGTGTAAGTTTGACACTTTTGAGGAAATTAAAAACATAGTAACAAAAAGGAATTTAGTTAAAAAGTACTCTGACAAAATACATTTTATTTTACTAGACTGTTTCTTCCCTTAAAAAATAAATATATATATCTTGCTAATATAAACTCTATATATAACAGAGAATGGTAACTGTTCTGTTTCCATTTGTATATTCATGGATTTCCTTTTTATTATAGAATACAGTCATATCATGCAAATCAGTGGAGATAATAAAGTACCACAGAGAATGCTATAAAACTGAGAGATGACATATTAGCAGCATCTGTTATAATGCATAACCTTCACTATTTATATATTAACTGCTTTTTTGTTAGATGGCCCATAGGATTTTTCAGTTTATGAAGTTGCAACACCAGAATAACAACTTACTCTGCCAAAGGGGCCTGCAATTCATTTCTTGTCCTTTTGCCACACAAAGACACACCTATAAAACCTATGGAAAAAACCAAAGCTGACATTTGTTTATAGATTCCGTCTTTTTTTTCTCTTTATACATAGTGTTTCACTTTGGCACTAGCTTAAAAAAAACAACGTATATGTTGTAGATGATTGCATCTGTTGATAGTACGCCACTTCAACTGTATGCACAAATCACAGGTCACAATAGAGCTTCACTGTGAACCTGTTCTCTATATAAACAGAATCAGTGCTGTGAAACCAGCCAGGTGACAACCAGGATGTCACCAATGGGGGAAGGGGGTATTGGGGGTAGTTAAACCAGTTTCTGTGAAGCAGTAAGCGAGGATAACAATTTCATGGGTTTGTTGATTTAAAAGCAAATGAAACCTAAAATTATGTTAATAAACCAATTGAGCTCTACAAATAAATTAAATATGCCATTGACAAAAACTGTAGTTTGTGCAAATGTGTTGTCATTCATTGTAGAATGGGTCTGTTTTGTCCATTTCTTTGACTTATACTGTTTTTAATGTATTGTTAAAATACTATTTATAAATCTTTTTTTACATGTTTTTCTATTTTGTACTAGGTGTGTGTGTGTGTGAATATATATATATATATATATATATATATATATATATACACACACAGGCATACCTTGTTATATTGTGCTTCGCTTTATATATTGCTCTTTTTACAAATTTCAATGCTTGCGGTGACCCTGTGTCGAGTAAGTCTATCTGCGCCATTTTTCCAACATATAAAAACTAGACATGTGCACAGCAGAAAAATTTGTTTCGGGTCGTTTTGGACCGATTCGGATTTTTCTGAATTTCGTTTCGGATTGATTCGAATTTGGATACATTCTAATGTATTCGTTTCGGATTCATTCGGATGCTAATAAATTCAGATGTATTGGCTTCGGATTCAAATTCGTAAATTCGGAAGTTCGGTATGTGTTATGTTGATTCAGATGGTTCTAAGTTACACAAACGGAATTATTTCACTGTTCTATCTCACTAAATTTAATTTTTATACTGAATTGTGATTAGTCCATGGCCATTTAGATGTAACGAATAAATCCGAACTAATTCGGATTTATTCGTTACAAATGCATTCAGATTAGTTTCGTTTCGTTGCTAGGGTAATTTGGAAATTCTAATCAATTCAAATCTCCGAATTTGGCGATTTCGTCCGAATTTTGATTCGGAATGAAACAAAATGCACATGTCTAATAAACACATAAATACACATGAACACACACACACACACATATACATATATATATATATATATATATATATATATATATATATATATATATATATATATATATATATATATATATATATATTTATATATATATATATATATATATACACACACACACCTATATATACACACCACTAGCAAAGAGATTATGACTCACTGAAGGCTCATATGATGCTTAGCATTTTTTAGCAATAAGGTATTTTTTAATTAAGGTATGTGTATTGTATTTTTAGACATAATGTTCTTAATAGACTACAGTATAGTGTAAATATAACTTTTATAAGCACTGGAAAAAATTGTGTGACTTACTTTATTTCTATATTTATTTTATTGTGGTGATCTGGAACCGAACCTACAATATTTTCTATATAGCACATTATTTTAACACATTTAATTTACAAGGCAGTGCTTAAGGGTACATATTACTCAAAATATTTTTTATCATGTACATGAAAAAGCATCAGTAAATCATGTTATAAATATTTCTGGCATGAAAAAAGTAAAAGCTGATTAAATTTAAAGTGAAACTATCAGAACTTACAGGAAAAGCATGATTGCATCACAGGACTCTACTATTTAATGGCAGATATAGGCAACTCCCACAGAAAAATGTGTCTTATTTAGTATAGGAACATACATTAAAAGTAAAAAAAAAAAGCACTATAATATATTTGGAAACATTAATTTTTAGATAGGAAAGATACTTTTTTTGATATCATCATGTCCCTTTAATTGCCAATAGTGAATAAGTTTAATGTCTATTTAATGCATGTCAGCATTACAAATAGCATGTAACTTTTTATGGTAGAGAGTGCTTATCTTCTGTTTTCTGTACTATGTGCCATTTCTTTTGTTTAAAAAAAAATAAAAATAAAAATATGATGTATACACGGACAAAATTATACAAATGTACATACAAATCATATAATGAGTGCTATATCAAGTACTAGAAAATACATGAAGTACATATGACTTTGTAGGCCAATCAAAAGCTTCTGTTTCTACCATGGAAACTGATGGATATGATAAGGATCACAGAATTTATAGACATTTGTAAAAAGTGCCCTGAGTGCTGTATTTAACAACAAAAAAAAGCCTCAGTTCAATAGGTATACAATACATTTAAATGAGGGAACTGAAGCCATTACACTATTGTGAAATTGCTAGGGCTTACAATTATTTGAAGAGGAAATGAGCACTTGCCAAGTGACCGATCAGCTGACAAATCATTGCAAAACTAACTCTGAATATTGCTTACAAATAGTCTTCACATGACCTTTTGGAGTCAACTGTTTATATCTACTGACTGCACACAGGGGACTGTCATTTGTAGCTGACAAGGAATCAATCCATTGTGGTAAACACACACTCTTTTATATATGGGCATTTGCTGCAAATTGAAAGCATTCACCCATAAAATGCCCTACCTTATCTTAATTAGCAACCTTTTATTTATCATACTTCATTAAAACACATAAAAATCAGCAAAACTCAATATATATATATATATATACACACACACACACACACATAAATATGGGTTAGTTTAGTTGGTGTATTCATCATTGTTAGGACCTTATTCTATTACTGAAATAGAAAAAAATATATTTATATTAATATAATATACCTGCAGTCATAGGGGAATAGAAGGCTTGATAAATCAAGCCCTTAGAAACTCCCAGTTTAGCGTAGTTGGCGAGGTTAGGCTGGGACACCCAGTGAAAGGAGCTGGGAAAACAGGAAGGGCAGACACTCCCCCCCTCCCCGCTAGAAGTCTGAAAATCAGAACAATGTTATAAAAAAATAAGAAAACTATGCATTCTTACAAAAACACTCCCAGATTGGCTATATAAATGGATCATCTACAAAACATTTATGCAAAGAAAAATCTAGTGTACAATGCCATTTTCCTTATAAGAAATGTGGATGTTACTTTGATCTCAATTAGTCAATTCAATGTTTATATATGTAGTAGGTACATTTATATTTGAGACCTGATTATATATAGTTTTGAATACAGGCCTGGCAAGGCCAAATCAGACCAGACTAGACTGATCATCTAGTTCAACACCAGTCTAAAGTGAATGTATTGGCATCAGAGAAAGTTTAAAACATTTTATTTTTCTCAAACTATTAAAACACATTTTATTATAAAACATGGAATGCAGTAGAAATGCTAAACTGATCATTAAAATGGATGTCCTATGTATATGGGTTGAGGATAACTATCTACTAAAGACAGATACAATTAAATACTTCTGTTGCTGTTCTGAACATTTAAGGTTCTTGCCCTACTTACATATACATATATATATATATATATATATATATATATATATATATATATATATATATATATATATATATATATATATATATATATATATACACACATATACAGGGAGTGCAGAATTATTAGGCAAGTTGTATTTTTGAGGATTAATTTTATTATTGAACAACAACCATGTTCTCAATGAACCCAAAAAACTCATTAATATCAAAGCTGAATAGTTTTGGAAGTAGTTTTTAGTTTGTTTTTAGTTATAGCAATTTTAGGGGGATATCTGTGTGTGCAGGTGACTATTACTGTGCATAATTATTAGGCAACTTAACAAAAAACAAATATATACCCATTTCAATTATTTATTTTTACCAGTGAAACCAATATAACATCTCAACATTCACAAATATACATTTCTGACATTCAAAAACAAAACAAAAACAAATCAGTGACCAATATAGCCACCTTTCTTTGCAAGGACACTCAAAAGCCTGCCATCCATGGATTCTGTCAGTGTTTTGATCTGTTCACCATCAACATTGCGTGCAGCAGCAACCACAGCCTCCCAGACACTGTTCAGAGAGGTGTACTGTTTTCCCTCCTTGTAAATCTCACATTTGATGATGGACCACAGGTTCTCAATGGGGTTCAGATCAGGTGAACAAGGAGGCCATGTCATTAGATTTTCTTCTTTTATACCCTTTCTTGCCAGCCACGCTGTGGAGTACTTGGACGCGTGTGATGGAGCATTGTCCTGCATGAAAATCATGTTTTTCTTGAAGGATGCAGACTTCTTCCTGTACCACTGCTTGAAGAAGGTGTCTTCCAGAAACTGGCAATAGGACTGGGAGTTGAGCTTGACTCCATCCTCAACCCGAAAAGGCCCCACAAGCTCATCTTTGATGATACCAGCCCAAACCAGTACTCCACCTCCACCTTGCTGGCGTCTGAGTCGGACTGGAGCTCTCTGCCCTTTACCAATCCAGCCACGGGCCCATCCATCTGGCCCATCAAGACTAACTCTCATTTCATCAGTCCATAAAACCTTAGAAAAATCAGTCTTGAGATATTTCTTGGCCCAGTCTTGACGTTTCAGCTTGTGTGTCTTGTTCAGTGGTGGTCGTCTTTCAGCATTTCTTACCTTGGCCATGTCTCTGAGTATTGCACACCTTGTGCTTTTGGGCACTCCAGTGATGTTGCAGCTCTGAAATATGTCCAAACTAGTGGCAATTGCCATCTTGGCAGCTGCACGCTTGACTTTTCTCAGTTCATGGGCAGTTATTTTGTGCTTTGGTTTTTCCACATGCTTCTTGCGACCCTGTTGACTATTTTGAATGAAACGCTTGATTGTTCGATGATCACGCTTCAGAAGCTTTGCAATTTTAAGAGTGCTGCATCCCTCTGCAAGATATCTCACTATTTTTTACTTTTCTGAGCCTGTCAAGTCCTTCTTTTGACCAATTTTGCCAAAGGAAAGGAAGTTGCCTAATAATTATGCACACCTAATATAGGGTGTTGATGTCATTAGACCACACCCCTTCTCATTACAGAGATGCACATCACCTAATATGCTTAATTGGTAGTAGGCTTTCGAGCCTATACAGCTTGGAGTAAGACAACATGCATAAAGAGGATGATGTGGTCAAAATACTCATTTGCCTAATAATTCTGCACTCCCTGTATATATATATATATATATATATATATATATATATATATATATATATATATTAGAACTCATACTTAAATATCATACAGGCATTTTCAATATGGATAGAATATAGAAGTAGACTAAACTGTGTAAAGCAATTCCCTTAATAGAGATCGCTGCCAGCCCAGGTCCTCCTCAACTCATACAGGTAATCAATGCAGATATGGTGGCACCGTGTCTCTGGGAATAGAGCTAAATATCCCTCTTTCCTTCTCCGACCAAATGAATATTTCCCAAACCTCCAAAAGAAAGTAGACCAAAATAGCGCAGTAACCTCACACACAGGAGATACGCCAAATGGAAATCCAAATGGATGATACTCACAAGATTTCAAGTGAAGGTCAGCTTTTAATTATTAGAATCATCAGCAGGACATTGATGGGATACAGCTTCATAAAAGTTTATTTAAAACAAGATTTTTTAAAAGCTCTACGCGTTTCAGCAAATAAAATTTTCAAGAGCAAATCAGTAGTATGCCAATATAGCCAATTTGCATTAGTAGGGAGTGCACAATTTATTTAAAAGGATATGGAAAGGATATGAAACCCAAAATTTTTCTTTTATGGTTCTGACAGAGCACACAATTTTAAAAAAGTTTCAAATTTACCTCTATTATCAAATTTGCTTTGCTCCCATGATATTCTGTGTTGATGAGATACCTAGGTAGGCATCTGGAGCAGTACATGGCAGGAAATTGTGCTGTCCTCTAGTGCTCTTGCAAATGGATAACATACTTAAAAAAACTGCTGCAATATAGTCAGTAGCATATTTAGGTTTTGTGCTGCCCTAGGCACTCATACTTCTGCCCCCCAATTGTTTTAGGCCTTTTTTTCCCTTAATATTTTTTTAAAATGTTTTTTTCCCCATAACAATTCAAAAGTATATGGGCTAGCAAAACACTTGCTTACAGGTGGGTTGAATTGCATGCATCGCATACCATTTTCTCCCTGAGAGAAGGGAGATAAAAGAAGGAGAGGGGAGAAAAGGGAGGGAGATAAAAGAAGGAGAGGGGAGAAAAGGGAGGGAGATAAAAGAAGGAGAGGGGAGAAAAGGGAGGGAGATAAAAGAAGGAGAGGGGAGAAAAGGGAGGGAGATAAAAGAAGGAGAGGGGAGAAAAGGGAGGGAGATAAAAGAAGGAGAGGGGAGAAAAGGGAGGGAGATAAAGAAGGAGAGGGGAGAAAAGGGAGGGAGATAAAAGAAGGAGAGGGGAGAAAAGGGAGGGAGATAAAGAAGGAGAGGGGAGAAAAGGGAGGGAGATAAAAGAAGGAGAGGGGAGAAAAGGGAGGGAGAGAAAAGAAGGAGAGGGGAGAAAAGGGAGGGAGAGAAAAGAAGGAGAGGGGAGAAAAGGGAGGGAGATGGGGAGAAAAGAGAGAGAGAGCACGCGAGCGAGAGAGAGAGAGAGAGAGAGAGAGAGAGAGAGGGGAGAAAAGATTGGGAGATGGGGAGAGAGAGAGAGAGCAAGAGAGAGAGAGAGGAGAAAAGGGAGGGAGATGGGGAGAAAGAGAGAGAGAGCAAGAGAGAGAGAGGGGAGAAAAGGGAGGAAGATGGGGAGAAAGAGAGAGAGAGAGAAAAGGGAGGAAGATGGGGAGAAGAGAGAGAGAGAGAGAGAGAGAGAGAGAGAGAGAGAGAGAGAGAGAGGCGAGAAAAGGGAGGAAGAGTATATGGGCTAGCAAAACACTTGCTTACAGGTGGGTTGAATTGCATGCATCGCATACCATTTTCTCCCTGAGAGAAGGGAGATAAAAGAAGGAAAGGGGAGAAAAGGGAGGGAGATAAAAGAAGGAGAGGGGAGAAAAGGGAGGGAGATAAAAGAAGGAGAGGGGAGAAAAGGGAGGGAGATAAAAGAAGGAGAGGGGAGAAAAGGGAGGGAGATAAAAGAAGGAGAGGGGAGAAAAGGGAGGGAGATAAAAGAAGGAGAGGGGAGAAAAGGGAGGGAGATAAAAGAAGGAGAGGGGAGAAAAGGGAGGGAGATAAAGAAGGAGAGGGGAGAAAAGGGAGGGAGATAAAAGAAGGAGAGGGGAGAAAAGGGAGGGAGATAAAGAAGGAGAGGGGAGAAAAGGGAGGGAGATAAAAGAAGGAGAGGGGAGAAAAGGGAGGGAGAGAAAAGAAGGAGAGGGGAGAAAAGGGAGGGAGAGAAAAGAAGGAGAGGGGAGAAAAGGGAGGGAGATGGGGAGAAAAGAGAGAGAGAGCACGCGAGCGAGAGAGAGAGAGAGAGAGAGGGGAGAAAAGATTGGGAGATGGGGAGAGAGAGAGAGAGCAAGAGAGAGAGAGAGGAGAAAAGGGAGGGAGATGGGGAGAAAGAGAGAGAGAGCAAGAGAGAGAGAGGGGAGAAAAGGGAGGAAGATGGGGAGAAAGAGAGAGAGAGAGAAAAGGGAGGAAGATGGGGAGAAAGAGAGAGAGAGAGAGAGAGAGAGAGAGAGAGAGAGAGGCGAGAAAAGGGAGGAAGAGTATATGGGCTAGCAAAACACTTGCTTACAGGTGGGTTGAATTGCATGCATCGCATACCATTTTCTCCCTGAGAGAAGGGAGATAAAAGAAGGAAAGGGGAGAAAAGGGAGGGAGATAAAAGAAGGAGAGGGGAGAAAAGGGAGGGAGAGAAAAGAAGGAGAGGGGAGAAAAGGGAGGGAGATGGGGAGAAAAGAGAGAGCGCGCGAGAGAGAGAGAGGGGAGAAAAGAGAGGGAGATGGGGAGAGAGAGAGAGAGAAAAAAGGGGGAGGGAAAGAAAGGAGTGAAAGAAGGGAGCAAGGGAGGGAGTTGAGGGAAAGAAGGGGGGAGCCAAATAAAGGAGGGAGTTGAGGGAGGGAGTGAGTTGAGGGTTCTCCTCCAACGTCACCTTGTAAGCATATCCCCGGGCAAGTTTCTCACCAAGAATGCTTCCACTGCTAACATGCCGGAGGCTCTAAATGAAGCAACAGTTTAAAGGAGCACTGCCTGTGAAGAGCGACCTTAATCAGCGCACGTGCCTTGTCGTCTCTGTAAAAGCCTACACTTTATCACTCAGTGTACTGTGTGCTGACTTTTAGAGAGAGGATAGGGCACATGTGCTGCCCCTCCCAAATCTGCTGCGCTAGGCACCAGCCTTGTTGGCATATACCATAATACACCCCTGAATATAGTGCTCCAGAAATGGACCAGCTTCTAAGCTTATGCCCTGCTTTTCAACATAAGATACCAATAGAACAAAGAAAAATGATAATAGAAGTAAATTAGAAAGTTGTTTAAATTTACATTATCTGAATCATGAAAGAAACATTTTGGGTTTCATATTCCTTTAAAGGGATACTGAACCCAAATTTTTTTTCTTTTGTGATTCAGATACATCATGCAATTTTAAGCAACTTTCTAATTTACTCCTATTATCAAGTTGTCTTCATTCTCTTGGTATCTTTATTTGAAATGCAAGAATGTAAGTTTAGATGCCGGCCCATTTTTGGTGAACACACTGTGTTGTTCTTGCTGATTAGTGGATAAATTCACCCACCAATAAACAAGTGCTGTCCACGGTTCTAAACCAAAAAATAGCTTAGATGCTTTTTTTTTCCAAATAAAGATAGCAAGAGAATGAAGAAACATTGATAATAGGAGTAAATTAGAAAGTTGCTTACAATTGCATGCATCTATCTGAATCACAAAAGAAAGATTTTGGCTTCAGTGTCCCTTTAATGTCTTGTAGACAAAATGCTGGACATTTTTTTAAAGAAAAGTATAGGTCCCTATGTTTATGGAGCTAAGGGCCTTACCCTGGGGCCAAGTAGAAAGACCATCATTCAGAGGATCACCTGTCTGGTTAAGTGATACAGCTTTATAGTGCATTACCCACTTGCATTCAGTCTGTCACAAAGGTATTTGATATTATAACCAAAGCCTATACCAATGATTCTCAAATGGAATGCCACAGCACACTATTGTTAAGCAAGCAAGACAGAGAAGTGCGCCAAATTCTGATATTACAAAAAATATTTTTTGTCTGAATGGTAGCACACTTTTTTGCTTATTTATACAATTATATTTGTATAAAACTTTCGCCAGCCTAATATTTATGTAACGTGGTTTATTTTGCTGCAAATGGTAAACTAAAGAGCCACCAACTGATCACGGGTAATATGGCCATGATTATGTCAAGTACCGTGGGCTGTTCCGGTTAACATGATTGGTTATGGTTGTGTGGCATTAAAGCCTGACCTAGAATTATATATAATTAGTATAAATGGTGTGCTTGCATAGGGTGCAATGTCTTGTACGTAATGAGACTTACGTTCAAATGAGTCAGTGGTACTAAGTAAGTTAAAAAGGCATCTAGACGCTAACAGGCCCATTTATCAAGCTCCCTATGGAGCTTGAAGGGCCGTGTTTCTGGCGAGTCTTCAGACTCGCCAGAAACACAACTTATGAAGCAGCGGTCAAAAGACCGCTGCTCCATAACCCTGTCCGCCTGCTCTGAACAGGCGGACAGGAATCGCCAGACATCAACCCGATCGAATACGATCGGGTTGATTGACAGCTCCCTGCTGGCGGCCGATTGGCCGCGAGTCAGCAGGGGGCGGCGTTGCACCAGCAGCTCTTGTGAGCTGCTGGTGCAATGTTAAATGCGGAGAGCGTATTGCTCTCCGCATTTAGCGAGGTCTTGCGGACCTGATCCGCAGTGTCGGATCAGGTCCGCAAGACCTTTGATAAATGGGCCTGTAAGAGTTTATCACTGTCAAAAAAAAATTTCGGCTTAATTTAAATATTGTCAATTTAATGTAAATTGTAAAATATCATACATTTATAGTTAATTACATGAGAGTCAAGCATAAAGAAAATAACTGTGGCACAACAGGGAAAATCTGTCACCAAGTGTGCCACAGTCTGAAAAAGTTTAACGACTGGGTGTTCCTCAGGCATGGTATTCCACAGGCAGTGTTCCTCAGGCATGGTATTCCACAGGCAGTGTTCCTCAGGCATGGTATTCCACAGGCAGTGTTCCTCAGGCATGGTATTCCACTGACAGTGTTCCTCAGGCATGGTATTCCACAGGCAGTGTTCCTCAGGCATGGTATTCCACAGGCAGTGTTCCTCTGGCATGGTATTCCACAGGCAGTGTTGCTCAGGCATGGTATTCCACGGGCAGTGTTCCTCAGGCATAGTATTCCACAGGCAGTGTTCCTCAGGCATGGTATTCCACAGGTAGTCTTTCTCAGGCATGGTATTCCACGGGAAGTGTTCCTATGGCATGGTATTCCACAGGCAGTGTTTCTCAGGCATGGTATTCCACAGGCAGTTTTTCTCAGGCATGGTATTCCACCGGCAGTGTTTCTCAGGCATAGTATTCCACCGGCAGTGTTCCTCAGGCATGGTATTAAACCGGCAGTGTTCCTCAGGCATAGTATTCCACCGGCAGTGTTCCTCAGGCATGGTATTCCACGAGCAGTGTTCCTCAGGCATAGTATTTCACCGGCAGTGTTCCTCTGGCATGGTATTCCACAGGCAGTGTATCTCAGGCATGGTATTCCACGGGCAGTGTTCCTCGGGCATGGTATTCCACAGGCCATGTTCCTCAGGTATGGTATTCCACAGGCCGTGTTCTTCAGGTATGGTATTCCACAGGCAGTGTTCCTCAGGCATGGTATTCCACGGGCAGTGTTCCTCAGGCATGGTATTCCACAGGCAGTGTTCCTTAGGTATTGTATTTCACAGGCAGTGTTCCTCAGGCATGGTATTCCTTGGGCAGTGTTCCTCAGGCATGGTATTCCTTGGGCAGTGTTCCTTAGGCATGGTATTCCATGGGCAGTGTTCCTTAGGCATGGTATTCCACAGGCAGTGCATTCCTCTGGCAGATTATTCCACATGCACGAAATTCCACAGGTAGGGTATTTTCTGCACATAATATCCGCCTGGTGCTTCCAGCCATGCGTGTCAAACCTAAGGAACCACAAAGCGTCACTGTTTCCAATGTATTTTATCTTTTCTTCCACTTATCCCAGCTATATATATATAACTACAGTTTGTGTTTGAACTAAGAAATCATTTAATTAATAACAGCAATATTGCTCTTTATGCTGAAGTCTGTAAATGATGTATATGTAGAAAAGAAAAACTGCGGCGATTGCTGTGTATCTGTCTCTGTAGGAGTCTGTACAATAACAACCGTGCATCACAGGGTCTTTGTTTGCTGATGGGTGTTGATACATAAGCATGATTATATATTTTTTTTGCTGCAGCAGTACTTCTAAAGGGTGCTTATCTGCTCTCTATGAAAGGAAAAAGTTTAATTGTGGCCCCTCTTGTGAAAGGTTGGACAACAGACTTTTTCAGGGGTTTCCTTTACAATAACCAAACTTTTTGGTGTCTTTTATTAATTTATAATGGCTTTGGGAAAGAGTAATAATAAACCTGCTGTCATATTCCATAGCAGTGAGTACATAAGCAAGAGGGTGTGCAGTACATGACACTTGTACATAGTGATACAACACACTTGAATATAAGGGCCTGCTGTGAAGTGCTCACAATCCTTAGAAATACAGATGGGAGATGGTCGATATAAGGAATGTTCAAGTGTTTATATTTGCTAATTATATGCATTTTTTCTAATAATTGTTTGTACAGTTTAATAAATGTGAGATATTATTCATGTGCCCTGTCATTATATTGACCATGGCAACAAGCTCGAGCAACTAGGCACTAGTTCTCGGCCATAATATTGCCATGGCAACACAATTCTGCTCCTGCACAAATGTACCTGCATGGATTTGATATCATGGTGCCCTTTTTGGCACTGAACAAGTCTTTAAAGCTGTCACCCTAACCCCAACCCTAACTGTAACATGTCGTGCTGGTGATGTGGCTGATGTGACAGTAACATCTGCAACATTATTGGTACTACCAGTTGCTAGCAACTTTAGAGCCTAATATAGACACAAAGCTCAAATGTGTCTGTATACCATGGCCACTAAAGGTTGCCACCAGAAGGTATATAGTAGGGTAGCTCATTTTAGAAATTGGGCAAAAATAGGTAATTAGTTGTGATAATAACTTTAGGCAGCATATGTTCCTATTGATTGTGGTAAACTGAGAAATCATTCTTAGAGTCCGTAGAATGGTATCTAAAGCCAATCTTCTAAAATTTGCCATTTAATCACAATTAAATTAAAAATACTGTAGATTTTTTTTTCTTCACATAAGCCTTGGCATCTGTTCTATTTTCACCCACACCCACATGACTCCTGGTAGTTACACCAACAAACATTGTTTTAAGATGGATATTTGCTGAACATATACTATTTCCTGGGGAACTGTGATAATGTGCATATGTAGGTGACACATTTAACAACAACTTTATTTTAATTCACCTCCCTTTAACAGACACTGGGAAGTAATATTGAATGTTTATTTCTAGTTGGGCACAGCAGAGCTCCCAGGCAATGAATCACATTCTGGAGCAAACCCCTTTTGTCCTCCCGCTTGGCTGATTGCAGTGCCCGCTGAACTGACAAATTGCACATCCGTATAGTTTCAGTTGGATTTCTAGTTTTCTTAACTGCTCATGTAGGTGTGTTATTTACTTTACTAAGTGGATCCAAGGCCCAGAGTAGGTTGTTATGTACACATTATGTTTTACTATTGTGAATAATTTCTCCTTCCGCCTTTTTACCTCTACAATGTATACAGATTTCTTGTTTATCCCCCAGCAAACTCATGCTTAGTTCTTTGTCTGTAAACAAGATAAAACACAGATATAAATATACATCTGCTTATCTTTTAGAATTGGTTTCTAGAGTGTATCAAATAAATCAGTATCTGGGGAAAAGGGCAGGTAAGGGCCAAGGGTAATGCTGTTTTGCTTCTCTTCAATATTACAGATTATTTTTAGGGTAGTCGTGTCTGCTGTATACCCACATACTTCACTATTGCAACTCAAGTGTGATAGCTACAGTGAAATTGCCAGGTACAAGGAGAGACAAAGGGAGATTCAAGTAAAATAAAAATGCAAAACAAAAATTCTCTCTTACAGTATTTTGTAATTGCACTATTGCTTGCATATAACTATGTGTTTAACTGCTGAAGAATGGTTAAACACATAGTTAAAATCAGCCCCAGAGCATCAATGTACCACTTTGTGCTGCCCCAATTAGCAGCTAGCTCCCAGTTGTGCATTGCTGCTCCTGAGCCTACCTGGGCATGCTTTTAAACAAAAGATATTAAGAGAATTAAGTCAATTTGATAAAATAATAAATTAAAATCTCTTAAAACTTAAAGTGATGGTAGAGTTTCCAATTTCTATAATCAGATCCGGAATGGAAATTTAAATTTTAGATGGACTTTAATATAATAATAATAATTACTTTTTAATATAGAAATTAAATTCTAATACCCTGCGCACTGACCCCCACTTCAAAAGAAAATTATTTTTTGTGTGAGCTAATGGTTTGAACTGTTTTCCAATCGACACTCTAGCCACAAAAAAAATAAATGTGTGAGTGCCGTACAGTTAGAGCATCGATTGTAGAACAGTTAGAACAGCTAGCTCACAAAAAAATTACTTTCAAAGTGGGTGGTTAGAGCGTGGGGTATTAGAATTACAGCGCTATATTAAAAAGCAAGTTACAGAACATCTTCATTACAACGGATGAATTAAAGTCCATCAACAATATTGTTTCCATTCCGGATCTGATCATACGAATTGGAAACTTTACCATCACTTTAATTCTCCATCTGAGCCAAGAAGGTTTAGTTTTGACCCTCATGTCCCACGTAAAATGAAAGTTTTCAAACTTGGCAGGTATCAAAGGGCAGTTTAGAAAAATAATAAAAGTTCATAGAAGTACATAGAAAAGCATATTACTTCTCCCATGAAACAAATATAAGGAAGAATGCTCTGGGAAGAAATCCTTTTTTTTTAATAATCTTTAAAAGGCTTTAATAGGTTCAGCCATTTTTTTATTGCACTGTTGTTTGCATATACCTATGTGTTTAACCACTGCAAAGGGCTTAAACACAAAGACCCGCAATACACTACCAGGAGCTAGCTGAACACATATAATGAGCCAAAAACAAGAGACATATATGTGCAGTCACCAGCTAGCTCCCAGTAGTGCAATGCTGCTCCTAAGCCTACCTGTGCATGCTTTTTGACAAGCGATACTAATAGAATGAAGTCAATTTGATAATATACAGTAATAAGTTGAGGTCTCTTAAAACTGAATTCTCCATCTGAGCCAAAAAAGTTTAAATTTTGACCCTTTAACAGACATAAAAATATAGGTAAATAAAGGCAATTCAAGATAAGTAGTAGAATATGAGGTCCCCACCTTTGTACCCTTAATAATAACTGAAATAATGCAGTCCTAAATTTTAGTCTTGAACCATCCATGGTTGTGATAATAAAGTCTCAGTTTAATAGGAAAGTGTAAACGTATTGAACCACTTCTATGGTTTCAATGAGGAAGTAGGTATTTTAGCAGTAAATATGAATCAGTACAACATTATTAGAATGTTGTTGCACAAATCCTGTAAATGCTGATTTACTCAGGTTCTGCCCATGCACAAGTAGATGACACTGACAAATAATTGTACCAACCCCCCCCCCCCCACTACATTATAAGGGATCAGCAGAAGGTAAACTCTTGTCTATTTCTAAAGTATACACTGAATTTGTCATCCAGTCATGACAGAATGTATGCATTAAAAAAATAGGCAACAGTTATTTCTAGGATTGCCATGCCTTGCAATTAATGTAACAGTAAATTCAAAATTATACTTTTTATGTTTCAGACAGATCAAACAGTTTTAAGCAATTTACTTCTATTTCAAATTTGCTGAGGTCTCATATCTTCTTTTGAAGGTTAAACCTAGGACCTCAGAATCATGCATGTATTTAGCTCAGTATGACAGCAGTGATTGCAACAATGTTATACAAAGTAGTAAACACAGCTGCCATAGTGTGCAAAAGACATTTGTATGCTCCTAAGCTCACCTATGATTACTCTTTAACAAAGGATAACCAGACTAATTTGTAAAATTGATACTTTAATTATTTTGGAAAGCTATAGTCTGTCCACTCCATTTAAACTTAATTTCACCTTTACTGTCTCCTAATTTTTTCTTCGTTCTCTTGGTATCTTTATTTGCTTACTAGCCGTCCCATTTTGGTTCAGACCCTGGATGGCGCTTGTTGATTGTTGGCTGCATTTAGCCACCAATCAGCAAGCGCTACCCAGGTGCTGAACTAAAGATGGGCCAGCTCTTAAGCTTTACATTCCTGCTTTTTCAAATAAAGATACCAAGAGAATGAAAAAAAATGATAATAGTAAATTAGAAAGTTGCTTAAAATTGCAGGCTTTATCTAAATCACAAACTAAATTTTTTGGGGTTCAGTGTTCCTTTAAATACATATGTGTTTATTTGTACAATTGTATGTTGCATCTATCTTATTTGAAAACACAAGCACATAAACTGAATAGAAACCAACCAGTCCATATCACCTTTTACTTTATCTCTCTCTCATTACTTATCCTTAGTTTCCAGAGAGAACTGTTGCTATGTAATATGCAATTATATTAAAGATTTAAAGGGACACTGAACCCAAAATGTTTTCTTTCGAGATTCAGAGCAGGCAACTTTCTAATTTACTCCTATTATCAATATTTATTCGTTCTCTTGCTATCTTTATTTGAAAAAGAAAGTCCAGCACTTGTTTATTAGTCGATTAATTTATCCACCAATCAGCAAGAACAACCCAGGTTGTTCACCAAAAATGGACCGGCATCTAAACTTACATTCTTGCATTTCAAATAAAGATACCAAGAGAATAAAGAACATTTGATAATAGGAGTAAATTAGAAAGTTGCTTACAATTTCAAGCTCTATCTGATTCAGTGTCCCTTTAAGCACTAGCTGAATGCAAATACATAGCAGTTTTCCTTCCTCAAATAAATAAAGAAATAATACGTCATATTTTTGTTAGCAGACAGCATTGCTTTGTAAAGCGTTATTTTCTATCTTATCAACAAGGTAACACACCATTTGCACAACACCCAGTGGAAGGGTGAAGCTGTTTGTATTTGAATCACTCCTTTTGTAAAGTTGTAAATTAATTTTAACTCTTTAGTAAAACTTTGTAGCTAAATTGTGCTTTGTAACTTCTTTCCCACAGTAAATAAATGAGCTGTAGGTACTTCCCTGTTAGTTTCAGATCGTTCTCTAACTATAAGACATCCAAACCCTCCTTCATCTCAGCTCCACCTCCCAATGCTCATTCCAGGTGCCCTTAGCAAATACCTTCCAAGGAATGTAAATGGCTTTTTCTTACTGACCAATAAAGAACCCAATCAGCTGTAGAACATCTCGCTGCCCTTGTGACCAAGAGGAGGGACTGTTTTACCAAAGGTGTTTTTTTTATTATACAACTGTCACACCAAGGAGGGAGAGGTATGGCGACCCTTATGCTCTGTAAGGTGCGTTTATTTTCTTTACGGTTTCAAAATGTCACATTTTTAATGTTTGCCAGACTGCATTTTTTTACATGAATCTTACAGTAAATTTTATACAGCAAATCCAGAGAACAAGAAAACGTATCGTAAGCTAATTCAGATGCCAATTGGGTTTTAATGTCCAAAATTAATCTACCTGAAGTTTTGATTTGTGCTGTTTGCAGTAAAGTATTGTATTGAGATTTTACTGTAAAATGGGTTCTGTGACTGTAGGTGCACTGAGAGTTCTTCCGTGTGACTCTCCAGCAGGTGTTTTTGAAAGATCATGTGCTCAGTGCTCTAACTTACTGACACACACAGTCTACAGAGCTGTACATGACTTGCTGTGTCTCTACCAGCTGCACATGTAATACAGTTGTCACAAACCTGATTTTATGTTAAATCACACTAGGCACATGCTTGCATAGTGAATTATAGCAATAAGTGGAAACGTTATTTATTTTTTAGAAAGTAAGCACAACACTTTTGTCAGGAAACTTTACTAACTAAATTTATTCCTGTGCCTAGTAGATTTTCTCACTTTTGATATACTTAAGTACACATTATTTATTATTTTTACTATTATTGTTATTATTTTGCTGTTGCAAGCATGGATCCATAATCTCTTAAAATTGTAGATGCTTTTTGATGACCTGAAATCTGTCTCATATTTCATTAGCAAGCACATATATACACATATACACACATACATACACATACAGGGCTAGAAATTTCCAATATATATATGTATGTATGTGTGATATATATATATATATATATATATATATATACACACACACACACACACATGTAAAAAAAATGCTTTTGAGTTTGATTGCTTCTCTAAAAATAAGGAGCACTGGTTTTGCATAGGTGCCACAGTACTTTATTTATGTGTAAGATTGCTACTTGGCCACATAAATCTTAGCTTGTAAATACCTAATCTGGAAATGTCCTGTACTCTTGGGCAGTGCCTGGTACAAGAGCATAGACGCTTCTCGTTTGTTTGACTACGGCGTTGTTTTTAAACACTGTTGGGCTTTACAGCAGATAAGATAATGTGCTTGATAGGAGAGGTGGGGTGGACTTTCTAATCTTCAAATTAGTCTCAATTCTTAAATCCCTTTAAATTCTATGCAGTGATAAATGTTTTTGTGTTGAACCCAGTTGGAAGGCTCCACAAATACCTTGTGTTGCTGTGGTTTTTGCCTTTTCCTTTCAATAAAGGGTTAAGTGGGACAATGTATACATTGTTCTTTATTATAATCTAGTGCAGTACGTCTCCCCTGACTGCCCTCTTAGACTTTGTAGTTGTTTGTTGTCTGTCTATGTCTTTTTGGGTCACAGCAGGATTGGGAGCTTTGTATTCACACCTGCTAAGCTAAGGAGACCACTTTCAGATAAAATGATGTCATTAAATATTTTGGGTGAAAAGTGCATCTTTTACATGTTTGTCCAGTAATATACCAGCCAATACTGAAGCCAGTATAGTTCAATATCAGTTTATGCAATATTATGTAGACGATTAAAGGCACATTCAAATCAACATTTAATTGTGTGTAAAATATTTACTTATAACAGGGTAACAACCTTTTCAATATCCTTGTCAAATTTTTATTACCATTTCTGCAATTACATATTTTTTTCCTGTGCACCCAGAAAGGCTGAATTGGTTCCTACAGCATGATACACAGTGATTATTTGACCAGTGCAGGAACTTATTTATATACATTATGTTATTATTAATTTACTACAGCAAAGCAGATTATATCTATTATATATATATATATATATATATATATATATATATATATATATATATATATATATATATATATATATATATATATATATATACACATATACACACACACACACACACTCAATGGATGCTCGTTGACTGAAAGAAATATTCCATTTTGTGAACAAAATGTCATTTTAGGCAGTGCAGTGCCTAATTGCTGATCACACATATGTAAACATGACTAATATCCTTTTAATTTGCGTAATTATAGCTTTTCATTTTGTATTAATGGAAAAAGGCTGTTTGTTAGCACAACTTAAGTGAAGTACTACAAAGCTAACTTTTTGTGCTACAAACATACTTTTATTCTAGTATGTGCCATTTGGGCCAGTTGCAGGAATTATGGAGCATCCACCGAAAGCCATATGCTGTGTTGTAGATACCAATTCACTCTTCTCTGCATACTTCCTTAGGTTTGACAGATTTTGAGCAACTGTTCTCCCATCTTCTTTCTTCGAGACGTAAAATGTAAAAAAGAAAATGTGTTAAAGCATTTCATTCTTGCACTATTGCTTGTTTATAACTATGGGATAAAATAAACACATAGTTAGTGTTCTTCACAGAAGGTTTGGCTAGCCAGGAGACATTATGATGTAGCCAGGTGGGGGCAGTGTAATGTTTAGAAATATAACATTCTCTGGCCTAGATCACGAGTTGTGCGTTAGGCTTAAAAAGCAGCGTTGGCCGGTCCCAATGCTGCTTTTTAACGCCCGCTGGTATTACGAGTCTTGCAGGTACCGCTCACTTTTTTGGCCAGACTCGGAAATACCGCAAATCCATTTACGTCAATTGCGTATCCTATATTTTCAATGGGACTTGCATAGCGCCGGTATTACGAGTCTGACCAAAAGTGAGCGGTAAACCCTCTCCTGTCAAGCCTAGTGCCGCATTTAAAAGTCAGTAGTTAAGAGTTTTACACTGCAATGCCGTAGCATAAAACTCTTAACTAAAGTGCTAAAAAGTACACTAACACCCATAAACAACCTATTAACTCCTAAACCGAGGCCCCCCCCACATCGCAAACACTAAAATAAATATTTTTACCCCTAATCTGCCGAACCGGACATCGCCGCCACTATAATAAATATATTAACCCCTAAACCGCTGCACTCCCGCACCGCAAACACTATTTAAATATTATTAACCCCTAATCTGCCGGCCCTAACATCGCCGCCACCTACCTACATTTTTAAACCCCTAATCTGCCGTCCCCAACGTCGCCGCCACAATAATAAAGTTATTAACCCCTAAACCTAAGTCTAACCCTAATACCCCCTAACTTAAATATAATTTAAATAAATCTAAATAAAATTACTACAATTAACTAAATTATTCCTATTTAAAACTATATACTTACCTGTAAAATAAACCCTAAGCTAGCTACAATATAACTAATAGTTACATTGTAGCTAGCTTAGGGTTTATTTTTATTTTACAGGCAACTTTGTTTTTATTTTAACTAGGTACAATAGTTATTAAATAGTTATTTAACTATTTAATAACTACCTAGTTAAAATAAAGACAAGTTTACCTGTAAAATAAAACCTAACCTAAGTTACAATTACACCTAATACTACACTACAATCAAATGAATTACATAAATTAAATACAATTAATAACAATTAAATAAAATTATCTAAAGTACAAAAAAAACAAAAAACACTAAATTACAGAAAATAATAAAGAAATTACAAGATTTTTAAACTAATTACACCTAATCTAATCCCCCTAACAAAATAAAAAAAGCCCCTCCAAAATAAAAAAAAGTCCTACCCTACACTAAATTACAAATAGCCCTTAAAAGGGTCTTTTGCAGTTCATTGCCACAAAGTAATCAGCTCTTTTACCTGAAAAAAAATTATAATTCCGCCCCCAACATTAAAACCCACCAACCACACAACCAACACTACTCTAAAACCCACCCAATACCCCCTTAAAAAAAACTAACACTAACCCCCTGAAGATTACCTTACCGGGAGACGTCTTCACCCAACCGGGCCGAAGTCCTCAACGAAGCTGGGAGAAGTCTTCATCGAACCGGGCAGAAGTGTTTCATCCAGACGGCATCTTCTATCTTCATCCATCCGGCGCGGAGCGGGTCCATCTTCAAGACATCCGACGAGGAGCATCCTCTTCTTTCCACGGCCGACGACTGAATGAAGGTTCCTTTAAATGATGTCATCCAAGATGGCATCCCTTCAATTCCGATTGGCTGATAGAATTCTATCAGGCAATCGGAATTAAGGTAGAAAAAATCCTATTGGCTGATGCAATCAGCAAATAGGATTGAAGTTCAATCCTATTAGCTGATCCAATCAGCCAATAGGATTGAGCTGGCATAGAATTCTATCAGCCAATCGGAATTAAGGTAGAAATAATCCTATTGGCTGATGCAATCAGCAAATAGGATTGAAGTTCAATCCTATTGGCTGCTCCAATCAGCCAATAGGATTTTTTCTACCTTAATTCCATGGGTTGTGGTTTCAAATAGCAAACCTGCAGATATTTAATTTACAAAAAAGAACCATTATGGAGCAATTTCTCATACATTTATACTCTGTAGCTGGTATAGCAAGTTATTGGGAACATATTAAGGGGAAAACAATGTTACAGTGTACAGTCCCTTTAAATAGAGAACACTTAAAGTGAGCGCCAGATCAGCAGTGCACTACTGGGGACATAGCTAAACTGTTGAGCCAATAAGAAGAGACATATTTGTGTAGTCACCAATCACCAGCTAGCTCCCCATAATGCATTGCTGCTCCTGAGCTTACCTAGGTATGTTTACCAACAAACAATACCAATAGTGCTAAATATATTTGACAGCAGAAGTAAAATGAAGCCTCTCAAAATGACTTGCTCTTTCTCAGCCACTAAAGTTTAATTTTGACTTTCATGTTTATTTAATATAACAGCTATACATAGATTCCCTGGCACTTAGATTTCCTCTTTGATTTTATGGCTAAACAATGCACAGAATTTAAATGTGAGTCATTAACATTGTTAGATTCAAAGCCCAAGGCTGCATCTGATCTCTATCTAGATTCTGTAACCTTTGATGATATTTTATTGCTCACTTTATAGTCCACATATTAACTTTTCATATCTTGTGAAAATAGCTGCAAATCTATGCTACCACTGATGGTAAAGCCCATATAGCTGGTTGGCATCGGTGCATAAGTGAGAAAATCTAAATTCATTTAGGAGAAAGTGAATTACCTGCTAATGATAATTGTTTAGTTTGGGTACAAAATATTGTTTATTTTAGATTTAGACACACTGTTAGCTTTTGATAAATTTAACATTATAATATAATAACTTAATATTTTCAATCATTTAGTTATTACATGAATGCCTGTTGGTAACTATGTATTTAATCTGTGCAATGATTCTGTGCAGGTCACAGATGGTGAGGTGTTGGTAAGCACATATGCATCTCCTGATCGACCTACTGCTTGCATTTTGCAATGATCTTTCATACAATAGTAATGTTTCAGATCATTTTATTAATTTGTTAAAATGTCCCTTTAAAGATTAAATAACTTTTATTAGTTTATTTTACAACCTTTCTGATTTAATTAATAAAAACTTTGACACGTCAGTTTTGTTTTAAATATAGATTTGCCATTTGCCTGACAAGGGCTAACAGAGTCACACACACTATTACTGCTACAGTCTCATTAAATCACAATTATGGATTGCCAAATGTTGCTGCACCCTTATATCCGCGTCTTTGCACGATAAGTTATAAAATTGGCGAAACCATTTAGAGAGCAAAGATCTTTCTGCTCAGCCCCAGTGCTAGTTAAACATTTAAACATGTTTACAGTATTAACCCTGTACAGAGGTAAATGAATGTTCATAATCTTTATTTTTTAACACTTGTTGTAAATGCTTATTTCACAATCTCAATAAAAGGGTTATACAAACGTCATGGATCAGAGGTCAGGCACAAATTACTGCTCTTTGCAGTTCTATTCTGCAGATATGACAGAAAAATACAGATACAGAGTTTGGATTCCACCCAGCACCCTTCATGTAATCAGCTGCCAGTTAAATGCATGATCTGTACAAGTCAGTCATTGGTACCTAAGATTAATAAGTAACTTTAAAAGCAACCTAAGGTTTCTTTAGTAAAGAGAAGGTGAATAAATACATGCATGCAAAGAGGAAAATTACAAGTCACTAAAACATAACAAAAAAGCTTCAATGTATTCTTAACAAGAATAATTTTTTAATGTTATTTAAAAAAACTAAACAAAACACAATTCTTGTTTAAATTTGAATTTAAATATATATATATATATATATATATATATATATATACACACACACAAACATACACACACATATGTTGTGTACATATGTTGTGTACATACAAACACACGCACATACACACACACACACACATATATATATATATATATATATATATATATACACATGCACACAGACACACACACATATATATATATATACACACACACATGCGCAGACACACACATATACTGTATACATACACACACACACATATTTACACACACACACACACATATATATATATATATATAATCAATACAAATTTTTGCATAGAAAATTAGCACATCTAGGCAAGTTCACTGCTTGCGTTTTAATGAATATATATATATATATATATATATATATATATATTATACATGCACACAGACACGGACATATACTGTATACATACATTTATCCCCTCAAGTATGGGTATTAAATAACTATAATTCAAATGGAAGACATTCTACACAGTGATTGTTTGATCACTGTAGTAGCTCATATTAATCTGTCCCTAACTGACCTTAGCAGAGAAGATACAAGCGTGTCCTTAGACTCAAAATAATGCAAATGTTTAGTTTAAATACTTCTGCATTATTTTGTATACAGCCCTTTTGAAAATGTATTTACTGATATGTACTATGCATATGTGCAAAAATGAAGTGTCACTGTAACTTTAACAAAAAAATAATATTAAATAAAAATTAAAAAAGTCACTGCCTAACTAGTATCTGTAAGTAAGTAGATACATAAGGCTGTGCCTTGTTTATTGTCTGGAAATTCAATTAAAAATACAATAGAAGAGTTTAAAATATATATTTTTAGTGAAGACAATATCTTTTTTGCTTGAAAATACAGTATACATATAAAATAAATACTATTGTATACATAAATATTTGTATGTTTAGGTAATAATTAATTTCTAGTCTTTTTTTGCATATTTTTTCCAAAGTTATAGCAAACTATCAAACTTCACTGGCTAGGGTCTTTCGTTAAAATATAATAACCAACATGTATTAAAGGGAAAGTCTACCCCAGTATTTTTATATTTTAAACAGATAGATAATCCCTTTATTATCCATTCCCCAGTTTTTCATAACCAACACGGTTATATTAATATACTTTTTACCTCTGTGATTACCTTATTGCTAAGCCTCTGCAGACTGCACCCTTATCTCAGTTCTTTTGACAGACATGTATTTTAGCTAATCAGTGCTGACTCTACAGGGGTGAGCACAATGTTATCTATATGACACACATGAACTAGCAGTGTCTAATGGTCAAAAACTGTCAAAATCCACTGAGATTAGAGGCAGTTCAACGGCTTAGAAATTAGCAAATGAGTCTACCTAGGTTTAGCTTTCCACATAGAATAGCAAGAGAGCAAAGCAAATTTGATGATAAAAGTAAATTCGAAAGTTGCTTAAAATTGCATGCCCAATTTGAATCATGAAAGTTTAATTTTGACTAGACTGTCCCTTTAAACACAATATAAAATAGATTTACTGTATGTTTAATAAAGGTAATGTTACAGGTGCCAAAATGTCTTGCTATGTTAAAGGACCAGTCAACACATTAGATTTGCATAATCAACAAATGCAAGATAACAAGACAATGCAATAGCACTTAGTCTGAACTTCAAATAAGTAGTAGATTTTTTTATAACAAATTTCAAAGTTATGTATATTTCCACTCCCCTTGTACCATGTGATAGCAATCAGCCAATCACAAATGCATATACGTATAGTCTGTGAATTCTTGCACATGCTCAGTAGGATCTGGTGACTCAAAAATTGTAAATATAAAAGACTGTGCACATTTTTTTTAATTGAAGTAAATTGGAAAGTTGTTTAAAATTACATGCTGTATCTGAATCATGAAAATTTAATTTAACCTGAGTGTCCCTTTAAATTATACATAAACCTTCTTATTTTTCGTCTTTTTCTCTCTCTTTGTCTCTCTTTTCTTCCTGTCTCCCCTTTCCTCTGAATGTTTTCGTTTCTTCCCTCTGCTGCTTTTCTCTGACAGATAACTTTTTAATCACTTATTAACTTTTTTCTTCTATTGTATTGTGTTAAAATGATGGCTATATAACCGGACTGATAAAGGATATAGGCCTGGATTTATTATTCTGTGTGCGGACATGATTTTCACAGAGAAAACCTGTCCCTGTGCCTTTGGGGTTTGCTAGGTTCGCTACCAGAACTTAAGTTTGCATGAGCTTGTCAGTAATTCTGAATGAACAAATCCAGGTTGTCTGACATCTGCAAACTGCCGTTAAGATGCAGCCGTTGTATGGCTGGTGCTTCTTAAAGGGACAGTATACTGTAAAATAGTTTTTCCCTTAATGTGTTTACAATTGCTTTTTTTACCAACTGCAGAGTAAAAAATGTATGAAAATTAGCTTTTTAAGGTTTATTTCTGTATATTAAAGCTCGGATTTTGTGTTTTGAAGCCACAGCCTAATAAAATAGGTTGAGCTTGTAGGTATAATCAGATCTCATTACTGTATCACATTGTGCACATATACCTGCTTCTTTATCTTATATCTGTCCTTAAAACAATCACCAATACTTTGAGAGAACAATGGAAAATCAAAATTGTATTACCTTATCTATGCTTTATCACACTGGGAGTGTAATTTCTTCTGCTGGCTGTGTTTACAAAGCTTATCTATAGCTGGTACGCGCGGCCACAAACTTTCAGAATAGGTGGGGATACCACATGCTAAATTAACAATTTCAAATGCCAATATAAGGGGAAAGGAGCTACTTGTAAACAATTTAATACACTCCAGCAGGTAAAGTGGATCATTGGGAACAAATTAAAGGGGAGAAAATTTTTGAGTAAACTGTCCCTTTAACATTTGGTTGCATAAAAAAGGCCCAAAAGCCGCTTATACAGCTTCATAAATGGGGGCCAAATGGTCTGCATTTAGGAATATTATATTTTTCAAAAAATATTAATATAACAAATGAACACTTTAGAAACCCTAATTCCCACGTATGCACCTTTAAATATGTGTGTTGTATGGATATAGTATGTGTGTATATACACAACGTTAAAATATAGTTCTATGAAGCTAAAACTATAATGTATTGATTTAGACAGAACATGCAATTTACTTCTATTATCAAATTGGCTTCATTTTTTTGGTATCTTTTGTTGATGAGCATAACTAGGTAGGCTCAGAAACAGCAATGCACTACTGAGATTTAGCTGCTGATTGGTGGCTATGCACATATTTAATTTAGGCTTAGAAACACATTAGAGAGTTTTATTTTAACATTTGTATGTCCTTTTAAATATTACTGTACAAAACCAATTATTGCCTATAATCATTATTTAAACTTTAGTATTTTTGTTTGTTATTTCTGTAGCAGGATAAAGTAATTTATTAATGTTTATAAAAAAGCTGTGAGTTACTTTTGAGTTGGCACTCTGATCTGGTCCATACCATGGTAACCATATGTTTGGTTAAACAAACAAAAGAGTAATTATGCCCTCAAACTGGTACAACTTGTCTGTCAATGGCCAGTCACTTCTCTTTTCTTCCTTCTGTTTGTGCAGGTATGTAGATCAGGAAGATTGAAGGGCATCCCTTTCACAGCATGAGACATTTAATGGAAATGAGGGGTGAAAACACCTGTTAAGGGTGTAACCTCTCTTAATCTCATTTTTTTAAAACGCCAATTTGCTTTTTACATAATCCAAACACTGTAATTAATTCTCATCTGGTTTATAGGGAATACTGTTGGGAGAAAGAATGTATATGGTTATAGTTGCCAAACAGGTTTAAATGATCAAACAGGTCACTTTTTCCCAACAGTATAGTTACTCCATGAATTAGTCTTAATCTATATGAAGCCGAATGCCTAAGCTATGAAAAGGCAAACAAGAAAATCACATACATCATTCTGAAGTGATCTAATTTGCATACAGAATTGTCTAATGGAATGCTGTTTTATTAGCACATATACAAATCTCTCAGTATATACATACTGAGGGTTACGTTGTATAATCCAATTAATTATGAAATTCAGTTTTCTATTTAATGTTAATACCGCTCCAAATAAATATGTGTGCAATATGAGTGTTTGTGAGTTGTGTATCTATCACAAAAACACAACTTTAATTTAGCTACCTGTGTATATAATATAGCTATAATATAGAGGGTAGTCAGTAATTAAACTGCTTACATTTCATTAATAGTGGTCTATATATCTACACTGCAACTGTGAGAGAGATTTTATACATTTAAATATTAATCCCTTAATGACCAGCGATGTACACTGTACATCGCTGATCTTTCTGTGGGGCTTGTTTTTTTCAATAGCACGGTTTTGCCGCCGGTGATGAGACCGCGCTCTTTCCGGGCGCCTGCAGCAGGGTGGCTATAATACCGCAGTCTTGCTGCTGGCGGTGAGACCCACGCTAATACAGACAGGAAAACCCTTAACAACCAGCAATGTACTTTATTTGCAAGTTGTTGCATGATTAAGTTTCGCTTCTTAGTATTACCGCTGTTTCTACTTCCTTTTTATTTTAATTTTAACTGTCTTTAAATGATTAATCTCTCCCCTCCTGTTTATATAGTAAAGTATTAAATGCACAGTGAGATAAGTTTTATATTTTGTCATTTTTATTATTGTGTATTTTTCTATTGTTTCTTGGTAATCACATTAATTTTAAATATTTGCTTACTTTTATTTTATCAATAGATATCTGCAAGCATTGAATGACTTTAGCATAATGACAGCAGAAGATTCAAATGATATGATGAGTAACAATTCCTCAAACATGTCCACATCAAATGTTCCTGAGGGAGTTTCTGGAGCACCAAATGAAGCAGCACTGCTAGCACTAATGGAGCGTACTGGTTATACTATGGTCCAAGAAAATGGTCAGAGAAAGTATGGAGGTCCACCACCAGGCTGGGAAGGCCTTCACCCTCCACGTGGTTGTGAAGTTTTTGTGGGCAAAATACCCCGTGACGTTTATGAGGATGAACTAGTCCCTGCCTTTGAAAATGCTGGAAGGATCTATGAAATGCGCCTGATGATGGACTTTGATGGTAAGAATCGTGGATATGCCTTTGTGATGTACACCCACAAGCATGAGGCTAAGAGGGCTGTAAGGGAGCTGAACAATTATGAAATTCGGCCTGGGAGACTCTTAGGTGTTTGCTGCAGTGTAGATAACTGTCGGTTATTTATTGGAGGGATCCCAAAGATGAAGAAAAGAGAAGAGATATTGGAAGAAATTTCTAAAGTGACTGAAGGGGTTCTTGATGTTATTGTCTATGCAAGTGCTGCTGATAAGATGAAAAATCGAGGCTTTGCCTTTGTAGAGTATGAAAGCCACAGAGCTGCTGCCATGGCACGAAGAAAGCTAATGCCAGGAAGAATCCAACTGTGGGGTCATCAAATTGCAGTTGATTGGGCAGAACCAGAGATTGATGTTGATGAAGATGTGATGGAGACTGTTAAAATTCTTTATGTCAGAAACCTAATGATTGAAACATCTGAGGATGCAATCAAAAAGATCTTTGGCCAGTTTAATCCTGGATGTGTTGAACGGGTTAAAAAAATACGTGATTATGCTTTCGTGCATTTTGCCACCCGAGATGATGCCGTTCAGTCCATGAGGAACCTCAATGGCACTGAACTTGAGGGATCCTGCATAGAAGTCACTCTGGCCAAGCCTGTTGATAAAGAACAGTACACTCGTTACCAGAAAGCTGCTAAAGGAGGGGCACCTGCCACCACTACAACCACCGAAGTGGCCCAACCAAATTATGTTTACTCTTGTGATCCATACACCCTAGCATATTATGGATACCCATATAATGCCCTCATTGGTCCGAACAGAGATTATTTTGTCAAAGGTTGGTTAATTTTTTTTATTATCAGTAAACAATTTATATTCTTGTTTATCTTGGGGGACTGGGCAAGAAGTAAGATTACATATGTTCTTCTAACATAATAAGCTACTTTAAATGTATGATTATATTTACTATCCTTGTTAATATATTTTTAGCCAAAGGTAAAC
Organism: Bombina bombina; assembly: GCF_027579735.1. NCBI lineage: Eukaryota > Metazoa > Chordata > Amphibia > Anura > Bombinatoridae > Bombina > Bombina bombina. Next base: position 1,244,373,773 of record NC_069500.1, read on the forward strand.
ATTTAATATAATCCTCAGACACTGTAAAATACTCAAGCATAATTTACTTGTAACAGAATATGACTTTATACAAAGTAAACAGTTATAAGTAGTATATAATTATGTATTTAAAGTAGTTGCATTTTCACTGTATACATAATTTTTTTCAAACTCTACACCTGTCCTTGCTTTCAGCCTTCAAATTAAAAAAGAAAATAATCAGCAAATCTTCTTTAAATTGACTTTAAATTCCATGTGAAATGTGTTTTAACCCATTTGATTCCAGTAATGACAGCAATGAATGCAGTTCAATACATCCCTTGCCTTATCGTTCTTTTTTTCTTTTTTTTTTTTGGTTTTAAATAGCGTTATTGGTAATATAATAATGCGGTACAATAATATAGAAGAAAATATAAATCAGAAAAATCAAATATATGAAGTAAAATAAGAATTGGTGGTCAGAAAAGACCAAATTAAACATAGCAATCGTTTGAATGTCACTCATGTCAACTATTGTCATAATGAATAATTAGAAATGGTCTCCTGGGTCACAACTTTCAACAGTGTATTGTCTACATCCCTCAGATGTCTTTCTTTAGTGTATGAGTATATGGGAGCTATAGCTGCTAATCTTAGATATAGTTTAACTCCCTTTATAACACTTTGTGTATATGTTGATTAAGTTGCGTGATTAAGTTCGCCTATTTGCTAGTGGAGTCTAATGAAACCTATTTTGGTGAAGCTAAATATTCTTAATGAGTTTAACACCTAATAGAAATTTGCTTAGATATATGGGCTCCTATTAATTATTTTATGCAGATTTTAAGATTTTTTCTTTTAAATGTATTTTGTTCTGTCTAAGAAATGACTAAAACATATTAGATCATCTGTATTAAAGGGACATGAAACCCACATTTTTTTCTTTCATGATTTATATAGAGAATACAATTTTAAACAACATTCCTATTTACTTCTATTATCTATTTTGCCTTATTCTCTTGGTATACTTTGTTGAAGAAACAGCAAAGCACATGGGTGAACCAATAACATGAGGCATATATGTGCACTGCAGCCACCAATCAGCAGCTCCTGAGCCTACCTAGGCATGTTTTTCAACAAAGGATACCAAGAGAATGAAACAAATTAGATAATAGAAGTTAACTGGAAAGTTGTTCAGAATTGTATTCTCTCTCTAAATCATGAAAGAAAGAAAACATTGTGTTCATGTCCCTTTAACCCCTTAGTGACCACAGCACTTTTTAATTTTCTTACCGTTTGGGACCAGGGCTATTTTTACATTTCTGCGGTGTTTGTGTTTAGCTGTAATTTTCCTCTTACTCATTTACTGTACCCACACATATTATATACCGTTATTCTCGCCATTAAATGGACTTTCTAAAGATACCATTATTTTCATCATATCTTATAATTTACTATAAATTTTGTTTATAAAATATGATTTTTTTTGCAAGTTATAGGGCCATAAGTGCAAGTAGCACTTTGCTATTTCCAAACCTTTTTTTTTTCAAAATTAGTGATAGTTACATTGTAACATTGATATCTGTCAGGAATCCCTGAGTAACCCTTCACATTATATATTTCTTTTTAGTAGACAGCCCAAAGTATTAATCTAGGCCCATTTTGGTATATTTCATGCTACCATTTCACCGTCAAATGTGATCAAATCAAAAAAATTGTCAATTTTTTTCACAAACTTTTTCACAAACTTTAAGTTTCTCACTGAAATTATTTACAAACAGCTTGTGCAATTATGGCACAGATGGTTGTGAATGCTTCTCTGGGATCCCCTTTGTTCAGAAATAGCAAACATTTATAGCTTTGGCATTACTTTTTGGTAATTAGAAGGCCGCTAAATGCCGCTACACACCACACTTGTATTGTGCCCAGCAGTGAAGGGGTTTATTACGTAGCTTGTATGGTTCATTTTAGCTTTAGTGTAGTAGACAACTCTAAGTATTGATCGAGGCCAATTTTGGTATATTTAATGCCTCCATTTCACTGCCAAATGCGAGCAAATAAAAAAAATTGTTAAAGGGACAGTTTACTCAAAAAATGTCTCCCCTTCAATTTGTTCCCAATGATCCACTTTACCTGCTGGAGTGTATTAAATTGTTTACAAGTATTTCCATTAACCTTATATTAACATTTGAATTAGTTTATTTAGCATGTGGTATCCCCACCCATCCTGAAAGTTTTTGGCCTCGAGGCCAAGCTTTGTTAACACAGCCAGTAGAAGAAATTACAGTCCTAGTGGGTTATAGAAAAGATAATGTAATAAAATGTTAATTTTCCATTGTTCTCTCCAAGTATTGGATTGGTTTATGGACAGATATAAGATAAAGAGGTAGGTATATTTACACAATGTGATAAAGTAATGAGATCTGATTATACCTACAAGCTCAACCCATTTTATTAGGTTTTGGCTTCAAAACACAAAATCAGCTAATTCACACACACAAATAAGCCTTAAAAAAGCAAATCTCATACATTTTACACTCTGCAGCTGGTAAAAAAAAAAGTATTTGGAAACACATTAAAGGAAAAACTATTTTATATTATACTGTCCCTGTAAATTTTTCACTAACTTTAGGTTTCTCACTGAAATTATTTCCAAACAGCTTGTGCAATTATGGCACACATGGTTGTAAATGCTTATCTGGGATCCCCTTTGTTCAGAAATAGCAGACATATATGACTTTGGCATTGCTTTTTGGTAATTAGAAGGCCACTAAATGTCGCTGCCAACCACACTTGTAGTATGCCCAGCAGTTAAGAGGTTAATAATTAGGTAGCTTGTAGGGTTAATTTTAGCTTTACTGTAGAGATCAGCCTCCCACCTGACACATCCCACTATCTGATCCCTCCCTGACCCCCCTCAAACATCTCTCTTCCTTCCCCCACCTCACAATTGTCACCGCCATCTTAAGTACTGGCAGAAAGTCTGCCAGTATAAAAATAAAGGTGTTTTTTTTATATATTTTATATGAAGTGTAGGATCCCCCATTACCCCCCAACCTCCCTGATCCCCCACAACAGCTCTCTAAGCCTCCCCTCTCGACCTATTGCCCACCTTAGGTACTGGCAGCTGTCTGGCAGTACCCAGTTAACTAACAAATTTGCCTTTTTTTTCTAAAAAAAATATAAACACCCTATTTTCTGTAGTGTAGCTTACCCCCCTCAATACACTACACCCCTCCAGGATACCTTTCCAAACAATTTTTTCCCTCTCCCTTTCCCTTTCCCCTCTCCCTCCTTCGGCTTAAGATTGATGACTGTGCGTGCGCTCCCAAGCCCCGCCCCCCACCCCATTGCATGCTCACAGACCCTTGGTAACAGGATCCAGGACTTGCACCGGCGATGGGCCATCGACTCACCTCCCTGCTATGGCTCCCACCGACCAACGTTCGGCACCCTCGCTGCCCGATGCAGAGAGGGCCACAGAGTGACTCTCTCTGCATCAGTGGGTTAAAAAAAATATTGCAATGATGCCTCAATATCGAGGCATCACTGCAATACCTTGAAACCCCTGAGGACGTACAGGGTACGTCCTTGGTCATTAGGTGACACTTTTTGTAGGATGTACCCTGTACGTATTTGGTCGTTAAGGGGTTAATACTTTTTTTTGCAGATTTTAAGTTTTTCCTTGTAAATGTATTTTGTTCATCTCAATCATATTCAATATTTGCTGGTCAAATGTATAATTTTAGCTGCTGTAGAAGAAAGCATGCAATGTAGTGATCATCATCTGTATCCCCCTTCATAAACATCCCTTTAATCAAAGAATATTCATGGGAACATTTTTAGGTAAAATGTTTTTAAATTAAATTGGCAGCTGCAGCTGCTTCAGTTATAAAATTCCTACTTATCATTTTCTCATAGTCACTCCTGTGAATGGGCGTTGACTGCTAGGTACTTCCTGCTAATGGACATACCCATAGACTAATGAACATCAAAAGGATGATCCCAGCTGATACTAGCATATTAGCTTAAATCGAAAGAGTTAAAACTTGTCATTGTTTAAATTTGAATTTCATATGAATTCACTTTCATATGAATGACATTGTTCCTTAAAGGGACATTAAACACTTTGAGACATTAATATAAAATGCTAAATCATATATATCAGGGGTATCAAACTCAAAGTATCTGGGGGGCCACTGGCCAAGTGTTCTTCTCCCATGGGGGCCGCTTGAACTGAGTAAGTGCTCCGAAACTGGATATACTAGGAAATGGAAGTGACATGTATCCAAGTAGTACTGAAAAGTGGGAGTTGTAGCCCACAATAGACATACACAGTTGTATGTTTATCTTGTGAGTACCAAGTAAAGTGATTATCTTGGAACTGTATAGCAACGTAAAATAGTGACATTTACCCAACACAGTGTGTGGTAGGAGTCTACACTTGATGCTTTGTCTTTATATTTGTCTTGTGAGTGCCTATATAGAATATCAACTAGTTATACCTCTTAGAAAAAATGACAGCTTAAAGTAATGGTTTACCTATTTAACAAGGGAGGGCCACATGAAACTATCTTTTCTGTATTTTGAGACCACTGGTGTATATAAATTCAATTCTGCAATATGCTTTCATTATTTATTTTGTCCCCTTTTCCTGTAATTCCATTCAGAAATTATGAGCTTTTCAGTTTCTGTTAGAAATGGAAGTGCAGAACACTGTAATATTCCACACAGCCATTGGCTGCATACTCTAGTGACCTATTTATAACTGTTCCTAATTGGCCACAGCAGAGAAGGTAACCTAAGTTACAACATGGCAGCTTCCATTGTTTTATAGACAATAAAACCTTACACTTGTTTTGTCACTATTTAAAGTGCCATAAAACAGGCTGAGATCTGTGGATATCCTAAAAGGGCTAATTAATTTAAAATAGTTTGCATAAAGATTTTTTTTAAAATTGCTGGCAAGTATTTTAAAATAATTTTCAAAAATAAACTAAATTAATTACATAACTAAGCTGCCTGGAGCAGCTAACTCCACCCCTCTTATCAGTGTTTAGACACAGGCATTGTATTTCAACTGAGTTCACAGCTTCTAGGCATGCACCAGCAGATAATCCCTATTTACTTTTGCATTCTACCAAAAGCACAATAAACATAGATACAGCCATTAAATGAATTGTGTGGGGGGGAGTTAGAGCTTGCAGGTAAAGTAATTAAAGTACATATTATATTATTTTGTCTCTATCCCAACTTAGTTTAAGTCCCTTTAAACATAATGCAACTTTAAAAAAATACAGCTACATGTTATTCTCAGACTAATATTTTCTTTGAATATATCATAGTATCTAGCATTTGTTTAGTGTTTAATGTCCTTTAAATATTAATAATGTAATAGTTGGTTCTTCTGTTCTCAGAAGAAGTAACAAAAAAAATCAATAAATAACCATTATTTATTTATTTATTTATTTATTTATTATAATAACCAGGTAAAGATACAAAGCAAAAAAAAGTGAATCCTGAAATCACTGTAAATAAAAAAAGCTTTTATTTCAACAAATTTAATAGTCCATAACAGGAATAGTGAGAGTAGAAACAGTCTTGTTTCGGCAATAGCTTTAATCAAAGACTTGTAGGTAGAGATCAGTGACATAATTCATAATGTTCATAAGTAAACCTTACTTATTTGTAACTACTTGTCCTTGCTGGTCCTAAATGTGTAGGGTGGCCACGTTTATTGAAAAAATATCTGCATTATTATGTAGCAGTATCTGAGTAAGAAATTGCAGCAAACAAATAAAAAAAATGATGTGTGTGGGTGTGTATATGTATATGTGTATATATACATATACTGTATGTATGTGTGTGTATATATATATATATATATATATATATATATATATATGTTTGTGTGTGTAAATGATTGAATGAAAGAAATAAATGTACTGTTCTATTTTGTTATTTTGTAATGAATTACATTCTGTCACTTCTGTACTTAACTCCTTATAGGTCCCACATAATGATAGTTCCCATGATGTTCTATATGAGGATATTGACTAGGGTTGCTAGGTGTCCACTGTCCAGTATTTAACTGGACAGTCAAGTATTTTAGCAGGCTGTCCAGTAATATTTATACAAAATACTGGACATTTAAATGTCCAGTTATTACAATTCTAAATGCATAAGGTCTCCTATGCCTCTATGCATTACAAATATTGTCCTGAAATAAGTGACACTCTGTAGTCACTATTATGTGTATTACTGGCAGTCAAGGAGGGTAAAAAAAGTGTCAATTGCAGTCATGTGCGTCTCAAATCACTGCTCATGGCAGTCATGGAAGTCAAATTAATACTGTGTACCAGTGTTACTTACAGCCAAAGAGGAAACCTATTAATTTGAAAGTTATTAGCAGACAACTAGATATATTGGTCCCCATTTATCAAGCTGTGGAAGCAGCTTTGGGCCCCAGCATTTCAGGCTCGTCTGAAACAATAGTGCTGCTTTACCTGTCCGACACAATTGAAATTATCCTTATCCGATCAGGGTGATTGACAGCCACTGCCTTGGCCGCCAGTGAGCAGTTGGGCAGAATTGCACAAGCATTGTACTTTATTGTTTGTAGATAACTGATTTATTCTATAAAAAAAATATACAGAGGAAGAGAAAAGCTAAATTCATTTTTTCCTTTTTGATCAGACAGTATCTAGACCATATTTTAAGGAAAACTTCCCAAAAAGTAACTTTATTATCCAATTAGAAGGATTATATTAGAGTTAATAGTCAATGCAGTATGTCCATTAGGTATTAAAAAAAAATATCTTATAACAATTTAGGTTTTAACTTCATAAGTCTCAGTCAAGGGCAAGTATAGGAGCCATTAAAGGGACACTCACGTCAAAATTAAACTTCAAGATTCTGATACAGCATGCAATTTTAAACAACTTTCCAATTTACTTCAATTAACAAAATGTGCATAGTCTTTTGATATTTACACTTTTTGAGTCACCAACTTCTACTGAGCATGTGCAAGAATTCACAGCATATACGTATATTCATTTGTGATTGGCTGATGGCTGTCGCATGATACAGGGGGAGTGGAAATAGACATAACTTTGCAATTTATTTAACAAAAATCTACTACTCATTTGAAGTTCAGACTAAGGGGCCCATTTATCAAGCTCCAAATGGAGCTTGAGGGCCCGTGTTTCTGGCGAGTCTTCAGACTCGCCAGAAACGCCAGTTATGAAGCAGCGGTCTAAAGACCGCTGCTCCATAACCCTGTCCGCCTGCTCTGATGAGGCGGACAGGAATCGCCGGAAATCAACCCGATCGAGTACGATCAGGTTGATTGACACCTCCCTGCTGGCCTGCAGGGGGCAGCGTTGCACCAGCAGCTCTTGTGAGCTGCTGGTGCAATGTTAAATGCGGAGAGCGTATTGCTCTCTGCATTCAGCGAGGTCATGCGGACCTGATCCGCACTGTCAGGTCAGGTCCGCAAGACCTTTAATAAATAGGCCCCTAAGTGTTATTGCACTGTCTTCTTATCATGCATTTGTTGATTATGCAAATCTACTGTATTGACTGGTCCTTTAATAGTTTCTTTTAAAAGTAGGCTGGCAAAGAAATGAAGTCATTATATAGATATAAGAATTAGACTAGTTATTTGTTGAAGTCCTTTTCTTTTCCATATAGACTTTCTATTGCAATCGCTTATGAGGATAAACTTTCTTCATTGACGTAATCCTATTAAAGTGACGGAAGGTCGGAAATCTAAGCAATATTTTACAGGGACTTTATTAATTCATCACTTCTAATAAATATGCGCTGTAACGTACTTTTTAATCTAGCCGTGTTATTCTAATACCCCGCCCACTTCAAAACTCATATTTTTTGTAGGCTAACGATTTGAACTGTTCTCTAGCCGAACGGCATTTTTTTTTTAAGCTAGACCACCAATTGGAGAACAATTCAAACCATTAGCTCAAAAAAATATGAGTTTTGAAGTGGGCGGCCGGTAGAATTGCAGGCTAGATTAAAAGTTACAGTCCATCTTAATTAGAAGTTTTCAATTTAAAGGGACAGTCACAACAGAATTTTTGTTGTTTAAAAAGATAGATAATCCCTTTATTACCCATTCCTCAGTTTTGCATAACCAACATTGTTATAATAATATACTTTTTACCTCTGTGATTAACTTGTATCTAAGCATCTTCTGACAGCCCCCTGATCACATGACTTTATTTATTATCTATTGACTTTCATTTTAGCCAATTAGTGCATTGTCTGCCACAAGCCACTGGCGTGATCACAATGTTATCTATATGGTTTACATGAACTAGCTCTCCCCTGTTGTAAAAAGCAAATTAAAAAGCATGTGACAAGAGACGGCCTTCAAGGGCTTAGAAATGATCATATGAGCCTTCCTAGCTTTAGGTTTCAACTAAGAATACCAAGAGAACAAAGCAAAATTGGTGATAAAAGTAAATTGGAAAGTTTTTTAAAATGGCATGCCCTATCTGAATCATTAAAGTTTATTTTGGACTAGACTGTCCCTTTAAGTCGCTATGAAATATTGCTTAGATTCCGGAACCTGATATTAAAACATGTAAAGTTTACATCTCTTTAATGTGATTTAAGGCCCAGTTTTTATTATGACATTATGAGTATCCAATAAGAAGCTTTATACTTTCAGCTCTCATTAGTGGAACAATCATGAAAGTCTTCTGCTATTAATGGCTTCCTTGTACAACTAATGGCTTCCTACATGGTTATGTATATAGGAATTTAAAGACCAGCACATAACAGCTACATACTTCATTTTAAAGTGTAGATAAATAAATAATTTGTACTCACTAGTTTCCAGAAATTCAATACTGTACTGTATTCTGCTAATAAAACTTCCCGTCACCTTTGTTAGACTAGCAGCCTCAAATAAGGAGATAGGGTACCTTATACTCTATGTGATTATCCCAGATAAAGAAAAACTACATTTACTATGTTGTAGCTCCAGTTGCTTTTAGGAGGGGACTTGAGCGAGCCCTGTGTGTTTGATCACTCAGGGGATTTCTCCACTTGCGTCTCCTTCATTCATGAGGACTAGGTCCCTGGCAGTATTCTCCCTTCATCTGCCTATGGGTTAGCAGTCTCAGCTTTGGGGGGAGTCCTCAATGCCTATATCGTGACTTTACTCGGATCCAACCAGAACCCACTACTTTATATATTCTATCCCTTTCTGTGAATTGACTGTTTTTAAGTGAATGTCTGATACGTTTTTTTCTCAGAAACAGTAGAGACACAGGGCTCCATTAAAAAATCAGCAGATGCTGCTTCAGAGGCCCATAGTTTCAGCTTCGCCTGAGACGTAAGTTATGAAGCAGCAGTCGTAGGACCGCTGCTCCTTAAACTGCGGCGGAATGAAATCATCCTGATCTGATATGATCGGGGGGATTGACAGCCCCTGCTAGTGGCCGATGGGCTGCCAGGGGGTGGCATTGCAGAAGCATTTTACCCGAAATGCTTGTGCAATGTTAAATGCAGACAGTGTATGTCGAGAAGACATGATTCGCTACAGCAAATCATGTCCGCTCGACCTTTAATAAATCAACCCCACAGACATGCTATTTCGAAATGAAACACAAAAATCTTATAATTTTCCCAATTAGAATGATATTTATATGTTATTTCAGTTTTTATTAGCCAGCTAGGCTAGCTGTAGATAAATCAAGCAGCAGTTGCTTCATAAGACCGCTGCTCCTCAACCTGTCTGCCGCCACAGTGAGCAGGGGGCGGCAGGGCCGGATTTACATCTCAGGTGCCTGTAGGCACAAAAACCTGAAGCGCCCCCCCCACCCCCCCACCCCCCCTAGAAAAAAGTGGAAAAAATGAGGACTTTTTTTTATTATTATTTAGGACAACTAAAAATAAATATTAGATGTAAAATTACATTTTCCCTTTTATGGAGATACACAAATACACACACCAATTGCAATATTTGTTGTAATGGAAGCTACACCAAAAATCAATATTCACTTGACTCAAATGGCCATACAATTTCTATTATGTATAACAAAAACAAATCATGTTAAACTTTTAATGCAAAATATTCTAAAGAAAACCCTATTTAAAGGGACATCAAATGTGACAGTTTGCTGGGCATTTTATTATTGCACTAGTGCTTGCAGAGAAGTGTGTTAGCCTCTTGCAAAAGAGTTAAACACATAGTCAATGTCAGTTCTGAGACAGCAATACACATCTGTGCAGACCCAGATGGGCTCATAGGACATGTTTATTGACAAGCCATTAGTGTATTGCTTTTCTGGAGATGACTTTGACTATGTGCTTAACATTTTGTTGGAGTCAAACACAGTTTTGTGTAAACAATAGCAATATTAAAACTAGCAGCATGCAAGCTCATCACCATCAACAACCTGTGCAGCCAGTGGAAGAAAATATAAAATGTAGGGAAAAAAATCTTGTAAACTCTGATATTTTTGGTACAAACACACACAGATGTTACATTTATTTTGTTCTGAAATATAAATATCATATGATGTTGCTCTCAAAGGAAAACATGGAATGTTGTAGATTATATGTAATCCAGGGGTCAACAAATGTGTTTAAAATTAGAATTTAGAAATTCAATGGGAGGGGTTTAGTTTTAATCTTTGCCCCTCTCTCCTTCATGGCTCCCTCAACTGCTGTAACATATTCCCAATGAAACACTCGACTTTGTAGGCACCTGGCAGCACAATTCTTACTAAAATAAATGCCCTCATAAAAAAAAAAAAAAAAAAAAAAAAAAAATTTTTTTTTTTTTTTTTTTTTTTATTATTGACAGGCAGGCGCCCCTCACTGCAAGGCGCCTGTAGGCACATGCCTACTGTGCCTAATGGGAAATCCGGCCCTGGGGGGCGGCATTTCTGGTGAAATGCTTGTGCAATGATAAATTCGGACAATGTATGCTGCCCACCTGCAGCGATGTCAACATTTGATAAATGGAGCCCAAATTGGCTACATATATCTTAACTACGTACATGCAATTGTATTAGATTTGTATAGTATTTACTGTAAAACAGTAACAATACTAATAGATATTTTCTTTTAAAAGTAGGATGACCAAGAAATGAAGTCATTATGTAGATGTTAGAATTAGACTGTTCATTCTTTGTGCCCCAAAATAGAAAAAAAAGGCATGTTGTATGCACATGCATGTGTTTATTATATTTTGCTTTATAATTTTCTCTTTGCATTCTATATATATTAAATTGGAATCAATTCTACAATGAAAGGACACTCACGTTGTTATGTTAGTCTAGAAATTAGATTAGTGAATGACTGAGAGACATAGTTAAGAATTGCTTCTCTTAATAGAAAAGCCTTTCATTTTTTTTTTCAATACAAATTATTCAGTGATATAAATATCTAAAGTTCCTTTGTTATTAGGTGAAATTTTGTGGAACAGCTCTGTAGGTTACATGTTATAGTCACGAGAAAGCCATTTGCTTAGTAAACTGTTCTTTTTTTTGTCGAATTAAAACGCCTCTCATGAAATCTGAACATTCATAAAATTTGACAATAAAATGGTTAATTGTGTATAAATGAAATGTGATTTCTAGAACTTCATATAAATTGTCAGATTGTTTTGTTTTATTAAGATTTTGAATTATACAGTTTTAAAGGGAGAATAGTTTTTTTTACCATGTCTCTAAAGTGTAAACTTGCTGTTCCTAGATCTATAATTAATAATCAGCCTTTATATTTGAGCTCTAGATTGTAAATTACGGTTGGATAACACGGTTGGATGTAGGTTGATTATAATCCTGTAGAACAGAATTGTATCTGGAAATTCATACAGCTTATTTCATTGAGTTCACTATTTTAAGTACTGTATGGGGCATATTTATCAAGCTCTGCCCTGAAGGCTCTTCGGAAACCGAAGTTATGAAGCATCTGTCTAAAGCCCGCTGGTCCATAACCTGTCCCCCTGCTCTGAGGCGGCGGACAGACATCGCTAAAAAATCAACCCAATCGAATACAATCGGGTTGATTGACACCCCCTGCTAGCGGCCGATTGGCCGCAAATCTGCAGGGGGCGGCATTGCACCAGTAGTTCACAAGAACTGTTGGTGCAATGATAAATGCCGAGAGCGTATGCTGTCGGCATTTATCGATGCACAGTGGACATGATCCGCAATATCGGATCATGTCCTCTCGCACATTAATAAATAGGCCCCTAAGCCTCTTTTCCAGACCGCTATTCCAAGGCTCAGCCAAGGATCCAATGGCTACTAGAATTTTACCCCTGGCTTCTAACTTTTGTTGGCTATTCTCTATATAGCTATATACAAATACTGCTGTCTTGCTCCCTAACGTATGTCTGGCTCCTAAATATTCTTACTGGTAATGACTCAATTTGTTAATTACTGACATAATTACAAGCCCCACTGGCACTCTGAGCAGCTGCTGTATTTAAAATGCTGGTGCACTGAGAATATCTAGCTATTCTTCACATGCACGTGCTGAGAAAAATGCTAAAACTAAAACAGTGATAACTTTTACTAGAAGCATTTTTGCTAATACATGTATAATGCAAATATGTTTCTGTTCAAAGATGTAATTAATCTATGTGCATTTAAATTTTGACTGGACTGTTCCTTTAATGGGATATTCTAATCTAAAAATAAAATGCTCTCTTTAAAAGTACTTTATTGTTTAAATAAATTATTTTCTTTTACTAAACCAACCACTAAAAAGGGTAAAATACACAGTCAAAATTGTGCTCCTTTGCCATGCAACATGAGGACACAGCTGCTGAGAAAACAATCAGGCATATATACGTATTCAACAAAAAAAACAAAGCACGGCTGCACAAACAGGGCACCAAAAATGAATAAAAATTAACTTTTACATATGCTCCAGCAACTGGTTGTATCATCATTTCAAGCAGAATTTTGTTTGAGAGAGCAACTTTGACTCAGTGTTTAACGCTTTTCTGTAGAAGTTAAACACTTACGGCTAGATTTGGAGTTTGGCGGTAAAAGGGCTGTTAACGCTCCGCGGGTTTTTTTCTGGCCGCACCATAAATTTAACTCTGGTATCGAGAGTTCAAACAAATGCTGCGTTAGGCTCCAAAAAAGGAGCGTAGAGCATTTTTACCGCAAATGCAACTCTCGATACCAGAGTTGCTTACGGACGCGGCCGGCCTCAAAAACGTGCTCGTGCACGATTCTCCCATAGGAAACAATGGGGCTGTTTGAGCTGAAAAAAAACCTAACACCTGCAAAAAAGCAGCGTTCAGCTCCTAACGCAGCCCCATTGTTTTCTATGGGGAAACACTTCCTATGTCTGCATCTAACACTCTAACATGTACCCCGAGTCTAAACACCCCTAACCTTACACTTATTAACCCCTAATCTGCCACCCCCGCTATCGCTGACCCCTGCATTACACTTTTAACCCCTAATCTGCCGCTCCGTAAACCGCCGCCACCTACGTTATCCCTATGTACCCCTAATCTGCTGCCCTAACATCGCCGACCCCTATGTTATATTTATTAACCCCTAATCTGCCCCCCACAACGTCGCCGACACCTACCTACACTTATTAACCCCTAATCTGCCGACCGGACCTGAGCGCTACTATAATAAAGTTATTAACCCCTAATCCGCCTCACTAACCCTATCATAAATAGTATTAACCCCTAATCTGCCCTCCCTAACATCGCCGACACCTACCTTCAATTATTAACCCCTAATCTGCCGACCGGAGCTCACCGCTATTCTAATAAATGTATTAACCCCTAAAGCTAAGTCTAACCCTAACACTAACACCCCCCTAAGTTAAATATAATTTTTATCTAACGAAATAAATTAACTCTTATTAAATAAATGATTCCTATTTAAAGCTAAATACTTACCTGTAAAATAAATCCTAATATAGCTACAATATAAATTATAATTATATTATAGCTATTTTAGGATTAATATTTATTTTACAGGCAACTTTGTATTTATTTTAACCAGGTACAATAGCTATTAAATAGTTAAGAACTATTTAATAGTTACCTAGTTAAAATAATTACAAATTTACCTGTAAAATAAATCCTAACCTAAGATATAATTAAACCTAACACTACCCTATCAATAAATTAATTAAATAAACTACCTACAATTACCTACAATTAACCTAACACTACACTATCAATAAATTAATTAAACACAATTGCTACAAATAAATACAATTAAATAAACTATCTAAAGTACAAAAAATAAAAAAGAACTAAGTTACAGAAAATAAAAAAATATTTACAAACATAAGAAAAATATTACAACAATTTTAAACTAATTACACCTACTCTAAGCCCCCTAATAAAATAACAAAGACCCCCAAAATAAAAAATTCCCTACCCTATTCTAAAATACAAAAATTACAAGCTCTTTTACCTTACCAGCCCTGAACAGGACCCTTTGCGGGGCATGCCCCAAGAATTTCAGCTCTTTTGCCTGTAAAAAAAAACATACAATACCCCCCCCCCCAACATTACAACCCACCACCCACATACCCCTAATCTAACCCAAACCCCCCTTAAATAAACCTAACACTAAGCCCCTGATGATCTTCCTACCTTGTCTTCACCATGCCAGGTTCACCGATCCGTCCTGGCTCCAAGATCTTCATCCAACCCAAGCGGGGGTTGGCGATCCATAATCCGGTGCTCCAAAGTCTTCCTCCTATCCGGCACGAAGAGGACATCCGGACCGGCAAACATCTTCTCCAAGCGGCATCTTCTATATTCTTCCATCCGATGACGACCGGCTCCATCTTGAAGACCTCCAGCGCGGATCCATCCTCTTCTTCCGACGACTAGACGACGAATGACGGTTCCTTTAAGGGACGTCATCCAAGATGGCGTCCCTCGAATTCCGATTGGCTGATAGGATTCTATTAGCCAATCGGAATTAAGGTAGGAATTTTCTGATTGGCTGATGGAATCAGCCAATCAGAATCAAGTTCAATCCGATTGGCTGATCCAATCAGCCAATCAGATTGAGCTCGCATTGTATTGGCTGATCGGAACAGCCAATAGAATGCGAGCTCAATCTGATTGGCTGATTGGATCAGCCAATCGGATTGAACTTGATTCTGATTGGCTGATTCCATCAGCCAATCAGAAAATTCCTACCTTAATTCCGATTGGCTAATAGAATCCTATCAGCCAATCGGAATTCGAGGGACGCCATCTTGGATGACGTCCCTTAAAGGAACCGTCATTCGTCGTCTAGTCGTCGGAAGAAGAGGATGGATCCGCGCTGGAGGTCTTCAAGATGGAGCCGGTCGTCATCGGATGGAAGAACATAGAAGATGCCGCTTGGAGAAGATGTTTGCCGGTCCGGATGTCCTCTTCTTGCCAGATAGGAGGAAGACTTTGGACCCTCTTCTGGACTTCTTCAGTGGATGTCTAGCCCCCGCTTGGGTTGGATGAAGATATCTGAGCCAGGACGGATCGGTGAACCTGGTATGGTGAAGACAAGGTAGGAAGATCTTCAGGGGCTTAGTGTTAGGTTTATTTAAGGGGGGTTTGGGTTAGATTAGGGGTATGTGGGTGGTGGGTTGTAATGTTGGGGGGGGGTATTGTATGTTTTCTTTTACAGGCAAAAGAGCTGAACTTCTTGGGGCATGCCCCGCAAAGGGCCCTGTTCAGGGCTGGTAAGGTAAAAGAGCTTGTAACTTTTTAAATTTAGAATAGGGTAGGGAATTTTTTATTTTGGGGGTCTTTGTTATTTTATTAGGGGGCTTAGAGTAGGTGTAATTAGTTTAAAATTGTTGTAATATTTTTCTTATGTTTGTAAATATTTTTTTATTTTCTGTAACTTAGTTCTTTTTTATTTTTTGTACTTTAGATAGTTTATTTAATTGTATTTATTTGTAGCAATTGTGTTTAATTAATTTATTGATAGTGTAGTGTTAGGTTAATTGTAGGTAATTGTAGGTAGTTTATTTAATTATTTTATTGATAGGGTAGTGTTAGGTTTAATTATATCTTAGGTTAGGATTTATTTTACAGGTAAATTTGTAATTATTTTAACTAGGTAACTATTAAATAGTTCTTAACTATTTAATAGCTATTGTACCTGGTTAAAATAAATACAAAGTTACATGTAAAATAAATATTAATCCTAAAATAGCTATAATATAATTATAATTTATATTGTAGCTATATTAGGATTTATTTTTCAGGTAAGTATTTAGCTTTAAATAGGAATCATTTATTTAATAAGAGTTAATTTATTTCGTTAGATAAAAATTATATTTAACTTAGGGGGGTGTTAGTGTTAGGGTTAGACTTAGCTTTAGGGGTTAATACATTTATTATAGTAGCGGTGAGCTCCGGTCGGCAGATTAGGGGTTAATAATTGAAGGTAGGTGTCGGCGATGTTAGGGAGGGCAGATTAGGGGTTAATACTATTTATGATAGGGTTAGTGAGGCGGATTAGGGGTTAATAACTTTATTATAGTAGCGCTCAGGTCCGCTCGGCAGATTAGGGGTTAATAAGTGTAGGTAGGTGTCGGCGACGTTGTGGGGGGCAGATTAGGGGTTAATAAATATAACATAGGGGTCGGCGATGTTAGGGGCAGAAGATTAGGGGTACATAGGGATAACGTAGGTGGCGGCGATTTGCGGTCGGAAGATTAGGGGTTAATTATTTTAAGTAGCTTGCGGCGACGTTGTGTGGGGCAAGTTAGGGGTTAATAAATATAATATAGGGGTCGGCGGGGTTAGGGGCAGCAGATTAGGGGTACATAAGTATAACGTAGGTGGCGGTCGGCAGATTAGGGGTTAAAAATTTTAATCGAGTGGCGGCGATGTGGGGGGACCTCGGTTTAGGGGTACATAGGTAGTTTATGGGTGTTAGTGTAGTTTAGGGTACAGTAGTTAAGAGCTTTATGAACCGGCGTTAGCCAGAAAGCTCTTAACTCCTGCTTTTTTCAGGCGGCTGGAATCTTGTCGTTAGAGCTCTAACGCTCACTGCAGAAACGACTCTAAATACCAGCGTTAGAAAGATCCCATTGAAAAGATAGGCTACGCAAATGGCGTAGGGGGATCTGCGGTATGGAAAAGTCGCGGCTGTAAAGTGAGCGTTAGACCCTTTAATCACTGACTCCAAATACCAGCGGGCGCCCAAAACCAGCGTTAGGAGCCTCTAACGCTGGTTTTGACGGCTACCGCCGAACTCTAAATCTAGGCCTTACAAAATAAAGTTTTTTTTGGGGGTTTTTTTAAGAAAGAAGTAACCAACGAGAGAATCTTATTTTTTTCACATTAGAATAGACATTTAAAACCTGTTCTATTGGAAGTGCTTTGAGTAAAAAAAAAAAAAAACATAAAAATATAGCACTGCTCCTTTACAAATCAAAATATGAAATAGTGATACAAACAGCATTCATTCTTTGTAGCATTATAGATGCTAGAAGGCTAGAAAAATAAATCATTTTAGAAAGTGACACTGTACTGTACATTTGGTTTCCCTTTTATTTGTTTCCAATTACTTGTTATGCCAACATCAGGGTATTGAAAACACTAATTTGTGTTTATTTTTGTATATGAAATAGTTGGTTTTGTTCATTGATACCACAACCCATGAAAATGAAACGAGCTTGCAGGGAAAAAAAATCAGATCTCATCACTTTCTATGCATATAAACACGCTTGATTATCTAATCTCTGTTTGCATATGAAAGCCCAATACTTAAAGAGTAATTTGGAAAATTTATATTACTTATCTATCCTACATTCCACTTGGAGCGTATTTAAATAGCTTTTTAAAGCCAATACTTCAGTATTAACATTTTCATTATACTTAGAGACACCAAAGGCAAAAACAACCATTTTCTTCATAAATGGAAAGAGTCCACAGCTGCATTCATTACTTTTGGGAATTCCCTCATTCCCCAGTCATTCTTTGCCTTTCATCCCAGGAGGTTGGCAGAGAAGTGTCAGAAGTTTTCGATAGTCTCTTATGGAGGGTAGTACTCTTTGGCATGGGACTGGAGTTTTAAGTAGTCCTGTCAGTCTCTCAGTGAGAGCATGGGTGAAAGTTAGAGTCCGGAGATGCAGGGAGAGTCTTTCTGCGAAACCATCCCGACTCATATTACCAACTTCACAAGCAATCAGCGTTGACGAGTTTCGCTGCCTGCTTTCTTCTCTCAAGTACATGGCAGAAGCAACGATACTATCTGTCACACTTGAAGGGCCGTGTTCCTGTTCCACGGCGTAGATTCCGGTAAGATTGTTTCATTTTACTTTTATCATGGATGTATTGTAATTACAACTGTTTATCCGAGAGGGGCTGCAACCTTTTGGGGATAACCTTAACATAGGGTCTCAGTGAGACTCCTTTTGTATCTTGGAATCAAGGATTAATATCTCCTAAGGGGGGTTATTGAACAGGGTTTTTTAATCATGATTCTGTCTGCTACTGTGTAGTGATACTTCGGCTCATGGCTATTTTGGAACATAATGGCCTATGTCTAGTAACGCGGCCTTTACGGTCGCGCAAGCTTTTTTCATGGACTGCACGGTTTACCTTGTGCTCACATTCCTGACCGTGTGGCAATGGAGAAATTCTGGTCTGCTGGTGTCTGGTTTACAGGAGGAGGTAAGTGTCCCAACCAGGTCCATTTTTTAATCGAGTTATGGAGGATTCTGATTTTGTGGAGATGGATGTCTCAGATTCTACTTCTTACGAAGAATATGAATTGGCCCGGGTGATACATGCCCATCAGTTATGTTCCGAATGCCATTTTAGAGTGCTCTGTTCCTTGAGATTGGGGAATCAGGGGCCCGCTGAGCCATCCGCCTATGGGGATTACGCATGCAGGTAACCCAAATGCTGCTTATCCTTCTATGGAGAGTGGCCTGTTCCCACCAGAGGTTATGCCATGGTTCCGCATGGCCATATCTTTGGCGCTGGCGCATATGCACCCCCCGGGAGTGTGCTTATGATATTGTCCGTGTTCCGTTAACCGGAGCTTTTCAGGCATGGGATCACCAGGTCCAGTTCAGCCCTCTGGGGGAGCGACTGCCCCATAGGCCTCAGGGGGTCAACCTTCAGGGCCGGTGTCTTAATTTGTCCCGGCGGAGGTATGTGGCGCCTTTCATTATAGACTGGCGCGCCTTCATGTTCTACTGAGGCACGTTTTGGCATTGCTGGAGGATCCCACTCTTAATGGGGGGATTTCTCAGTCTTCCTCTTCGACTGGCTTGCATGATTAGACATAAGGGGACAAGGTATCTTCTTATAGTCTTTGTTATTTAAGTATCCATTTACAGTTCTGAGCTTAGAAGATTCGGATTCCTGTTGGGCTGGTCCTGCAGGTGTGTCTGTTCTTCCTGGGCAATAACCTACTGGTTGCCTGGTCTTTTATTTAATCCAGTGAGGATAGATTTTCTTTGGTTTAAAGCTCATGTTGTCATAATGTTTCCTTCGGGAAGTTTCTTCTCTGGAATTGATACTCGCGAATTTGTGGTCGCACTGTTTACTTTTACAAAAGTTTTTTCAAGAGTGAGGACGTGCTAGTCCTATGTTTGTCTGTTGTCTATCCCTCCATCTCGGGGGAGACTCTATGTGGCCTTGACAGTGCTGGGGCCCTTGGTTTCAGGCTGGTCCTCACTGGGTACAAATCCTTCTGTCTTTGAGGCCTAGTTCAGACACATGGCGCCTTTTATGCCTGGCTTGTCTGGTGAGGGTGCCTAGTGCTCACAATATGACTTGTGTTGTTTTCCTTGTTTTTATTTTACAAGTTTCAGCTAGCATCCTGAGAGGACTTGATGCTCCGTAATTTGCTTAGAGGCATGGGGGATGGTTCAGTCCTCATTAGCCTGTCAATCTAGTCGGCCGGGTCTCCATTGAGATCCGCTGCAACATGCTCTGTTGTTTCCAATTTTTGCAGGGGCTAGAGTTTTCCTTCCCGTTGTGGGTTGAGGTTAAAAATGGAGGATTTAGGTCCTTTATGCCACCAGTTCTTGGCGGTCTTGCCTTTTTAAGGTCTATTTTGGAGTGTTCTTTTAGGACTTGTTCCTTTTAGAGGTTCTCTTCCTTCGAGTTGAGACTTCTGGACTGCGTCCGGGTTTCTGGTGGCTTTGAGCTAGGTAGCGTGGCTGAGCGGTCTAAGGAGCTGGATAAGACTCCAGTCTCTTCAAAAGCATGGGTTCAGATCCCACTGCTGCCAGATTCATCATTTAATATATTTAGAAAGTGAGGGCTGTGCGGCTTTGTCTACTTCCAAGAGTTAGTCGTCTCCATATCGGGGACAATAGGCGGTGTTTTTCCAAGCGTTTGCTTAGGGTATGTTTCTACCAGGGTTCGGGATGCTCTGCATTCTTCTTCCTTGGGTGTGGTCCTCCAGAAAGTTAGTCTGAAAGGATTATGGAGACTAGCCTTTTTCTACTCTCTCTCTTTTGGGTGACTCTGTTCTCGTTATCATTCCCTTAGTCTTGGACTTCGTGTGAGTTTTCCTTGGGGTCTGGAGCTCTAGAGTGATGGCGTGACTTTGTCGCAGCCTAGCACCATGTTTGGTGGGTGTTGACCTTCTGTTAAGGGTGTTCTCTTCCCTTTGGGCTGGGAATTACGAGTGAGTCCTATACCCGTTCTCTGGGTTAGCCTGGTTATTGTCCCCTGTGAGGTCTGTTTTTCTTCAGACAGGGTATCTTGTGTTCCCTGAGGGTGTCGTTCGTTTTAAGGCGATCTGGGTCCCGGGTCCAGGGCCACAGGCTTAGTTCCGGCCTAGCAAGCCATAGACTTGAAGTTTGAATCCTGCTGTGGCAGTTTTCTTAAAAGACTTATGATCCTGCGGACTGGTTCGCGATGCCCCTGTTTTTTCAGGGAGACTATGTTTGGACATAATGGCTAGCTCATTGAGCTTGCAAGCAGAAAGACCGGGGTTCATATCCACCTTTGGGTCCTGGTTTCAAACTTTAAAGCCTGACTTGTCCTTCGGACGGAGTGTGCTCCTTTTTATGGGGGGTTTTCTCTGTGGATTAAACAGTGGTGTCTGGGTGATTTTTCATTCGGTCCGTGTTTTGCTTAGTCTAAGGCGTCAAGTCTTGGGGCATGTGTGCTGTTCTTATCTGTGCCCTCCCCTTTGAGGGGGTAGCTTGTCTTCCTTAAGAGCTCAGGTCATTGTCCTGCCCTGTGTGTAGGAGGTTGTAACAGGTGGCGTTTGTTTCTGTGAGTGACAGCAGTCTGCTGCTCTGTGGAATGCTCTGTTCCAACTGTTGGAAATTGAAATCTCCATGTAGAGACTGTCTAAGAGAGTTGTGACAGGTCTTTCTAAGGATCTATTGCACTTTCTCTGTTCCAGGTCCTAGGGGGTTCTCCTTGGGAGTGCCTTATTGGAGGAGCAGTTTGGGTTGGCACCCAAGCTCTTTTTGGGGTGGGTGAGTCCCCCCATTATTCCTGTCCCTGGGGGCCTGTGGTTGGGCATCCTCTGGTCAATAGAGGTACTGTGAGCATCTTTGAGGTTCTGTTTTTTCAACACATTCAAAGATCTGTGGGAAGGACTGACGGCTCTTGGATAGCCTGCCACGTTATCCACTGGTTGGTGGATGCTTAGCAGTCTGAAGGATCCTATTTCAGCTGCTCCTTACTTGCCCCGCAAGTATTAAAGTTGCTTCTTAATTTTCGATGACGGCAGCGTGCAGTGTTTTGTCTCCAGGGGTTGTACGTCAGATGTTCACCTTTTGGAGCTTGCTGCACGAGGTTCGGTTCTGAAAATTTAGATATTCAGAGCTACCTTTTTATGACTCTGGGGACCTTTGTCTTCAGTCGTCTTAACTAGAGTGTGGTTGCACTGTGTTAGGGAAAGATTCTCTTCTCTGTTCAGACTCCCGGCCTTAGTCCGTGGTTTCTGTATCTCTGGGGACTGGGTGTTGCCTCCCCCTGTTTCTACGAGACTGGTTGGGTCTCTGTTAGCCTGACCCGGTTTCTCAGGTTTTTGCTCTGTTTAAGGACTCGTTGTGCCCTTTTTTAGTTTTTTTTCTGGAGTTCCTTATGCTTGTTTTCTCCATGTCTTTTGTTCTTTGTGGAAGAATATGGTAGTTTGTTCCCTTTGTCTAGTAAGGGGATTTTGTTGGGTAGGGGTTTTTCATACCTGGTGCTCTCAGAATAGGCCGCCTCTTGTACCCTCCTGTTTTAGCATTCAGTGTCCTCTATAGCTTGGGTATTGTTTTCCCCAAAGTAATGAATGCAGCTGTGGACTCTTTCCATTTATGAAGAAAAACTTTAATTATGCTTACCTGATAATTTTCTTTTCTTCAGATGGATAGAGTCCACAGCTCCCCGCCTGTATTTTTGTGGGGCGTCTGTTATTTTGTTCTTCTGGCACCTTTTCACCCTGATATTTCTCCTACTGTTCCTTGTTCCCTCTGCAGAATGACTGAGTGATGAGGGAAGTGGGGGAGGTATTGGCTGGGGTGTCTTTGCCTCCTCCTGGTGGCCAGGTTCTGAATTCCCAAAAGTAATGAATGCAGCTGTGGACTCTTTCCATCTGATGAAAAGAAAATTATCAGGTAAGCATAATTTAAGTTTTCAAATGCCAAAATAAAGATATAGGAATTATTTGTAAACAATATAACAGACTCTGACAGGTAAAATTGATAATTTGGAACACATTAAAGGGTAAAAAAAATTACAGTACACCTTTTTAAAGGGACCAAAACACCTTGATATTTGTATATATAATGTTTAGTTATGCATAGTAAAACTACTTTGCAATATACATTATATATTTTGCCTCTTGATATGTAATTAAGTTCTGAAAATTGTAGATTTTACCAGAGATTGAAATGCACCCTGCTGGCCTCTCAAAGCTAACCCTGCTACATATACATCCCTAATTGACACCAGCAGTTCACAACTACAAAACAACGCATTTTGTACTAAGATAATAACTGTGGCTCGCCTTGTATGCAGACTTAAGCCCAGATTGGCTACTCCAAATTAGGCAAAGTCTTGGCATTGAAAAAAAAGTGCAGCAAACAACATGCTAATTTGTTTTACAAATGTTTGAGTTGGTATAGCAAGACAACAGAAACTTCTTACATTTTCAAGGTGTTTAGTGTCCCTTTATAAGCTTTGACCTTTCTAGGTGTTACTGTGCATCCTGTTACTGTTCTGATTGTGTTGTGTTGCTATTATAAGCAGGCAGCATAAGAGGCAGAGGGAGAGCTGCAGCTGGCAACAGAACCCCTGGTCCCAGGGGAACCTACCTGGGGGGATACTCGGCAGGCCGTGGCATATATAGCAGATATCATGAAGGGAAGGGTAAACTGCAAGAAAAAGGCTTTGAACTTGTACCCAACCTCGAATTACCTGCAGTCAACCAAGTTGCCCTTAAACCTGGTACAGGTTAGTCTTAATATCTGACATTTAACCACTGAATGCCGTCATTCTTATAGAGGGGTGAATATAAGAGCATTTTTTTTTCATTTTTACCTAGAAATTTAAAAATATCTTTATACAGTGTAGACGTAAAGGGATATTCTTTTGAAACTGTAAAATGCTCTATTTTGTTAAGGGCATTTTATTACTAAGCAAATCTCATTTCTGCTTATGTTTTTATCCCCTGCAGAGGGGTTAAACACAAAGGTAAAGTTACACACCAGGTGCATTCCCCTGAGCTAGAGAAAGCTGGTGGTTAGTGGCCATTTGTGTATGTAACTTCTAATTTGCTAGCCAGCCGAGTCCTGAAGCAATGTATTGTGTCTGGGAGAGCAACTTTATATGTAACCCTTTTACAGAAGTTAAATACACAGTGAGAAACTAGCATCAAATGTACATAGCAAATTAGAAAGTGTTATTATTGCTTTTTACACATTTTTATATATATATATATATATTTTTAGAAAGCGTCAATGCATAACACTGATGCCTTTATACGCTATTACAGTATTTCTATTGTATTATCAGCATTTCCAGTCTAGGTTGATATAAATAGTTATATAAAAATGTTATAAAGACATGGGTTTCCTGAACACATGAAAAAGTCTCTATACAAAGTAAAATCAATTATTTTAGAACCTTATAAATTGGCTACCTTAAAAAACAATTAATACCATAATCATTGAAAATTTGTGCATATTCTTTCATTATTTGTGTCTGCTGGAATCATTGTAGTTCTCTTTGTGTGAGATTTACAATCATTTTGTCTAATCTTTGATTTTTCTTCAAAATCACATTCACAACTCCTCATCTGCAACAACTAACACTATTTTATATGAAAAAACAATTGGTTGTGGGTTGTGGGAGGGTTATTGTGCTGTGAAAGGCTTTATTTTTAAGTGTGGAAAATGTTAGATGTTAATAAATTGTGATATAGTAATATATTATGCTTTATAATGAACAGTAAAAATATCTGTTGCATAATTCATACACTTTTTCCAGTCAGTCATACTATTTTGTTATTAGCATTTTGAAAAAAAAAATACAAATACAAAAGTGTCATTCAGTACATTCCATACTTCTGTAATGGAATCCAATTAACAAGTAATAATAAACAAATAGGCTGTTTTATTTTATTTGGAATTCATTAAAGGGATCGGAAAACCCACATATTTTCTTTTGTTATTCAGAAAAAGCATACAACTTTAAACAACTTTCTAATTTATTTCTATTATCAAAATGTATTTGTTTTCCTGGTATCTTTTGTTGAAAAGCAGAGACATAAGCCCAAGTGCCTGCCCATTTCTGGAACACTATACGGCAACAGTCTTGCAAGAGTAATAGATAGCAACACTATTTCCTGCCATATAGTGCTTTAGACACCTACCTAGGCATCTCTTCACCAAAGAATATCATTGGAACAAAGCAAATTTGATAAAAGTATATTGGAAAGTGTTTATGCTTTGTCAGATTTTAAAAAAAAAGTTTCATATCCCTTTAAGTTCATATTTAAAACACATGCAGCTGAATATAATAACCTGGAGCTAAGTCTGCATAGAAATATATTCCAGAGCATCACACTTTTATTAACCCCACCCTATGTGTTTCAGTGGCAATTCCTACCCTTGGCGCACAGTACTCTATGTTCCAGGCTGCTTCTGCTGCCAAACTAATTGAAGAGGGCAAACTCCATGGAATGGAGCATATGATTAATCCTATTGCTGTCCAGACTGATCCAGCTAGTGCTGCTGCTGCTGTGGCCGCTGCCGTTATGCCGTCTGTTTCAACTCCACCACCATTTCAGGTGAGCCAGAACTACAGAATGTATTTGCCAATTTACAGATATTGGTATTTTTTATTATTATTATCTATTTACACATTTGATGTTTATTATTATTATTATTATTATTATTCACTCAGCCAGTGAAAAATCAACAATATTTGTATATTTTGAGATATCTTGAAAATACTCATAGATTTGTGTGTTGTTCCTGTGCTGTATAGTTTTGTGATGTGACTGTAGCAAGTGTATTGTGCTAAATATAGTCCTTGAATGCAAGTACTCTCGGTTTTAACAATATGAAAGTTCATCTCGTTTTGAGAAATGTCCATTATACAAATATACAAAAGTTCACTGATGACCTACCCATGTATGAATCCTCCATTTAGTTTAATGTAAAAGAAATTGTATCCAGTCTAGCTAATTGCAGCTATTAAAGTCCCTGTATGTTTGCTCAGTTTAGTAATGCTGCTGTTTATACTGTCTGCACTTTATAAGTTGTAGTGACCAGTCCTCCAGAGTAACCGACTATTTATAATTGCTCAGTCTGTTTTGGACCTATACTGAAAACTGAAAGGGATATTAAACAGTATTTGATTGTAATATAACATATTTAAATAGGCATGAAACCCAACATTTTTTCTTTCATGATTCAGATAGAGCAGACATTTTTTTGCAACTTTCCAATTTACTTATATTATCAATTTTGCTTCAATCCTTTTGATTATGAATAGTTAAAACAACTTTGCAGTATACACAGGCAATCCCTGGGTTACAGACATCCGACTTAAGTACAACTCACACTTACAAACGGAGAAAATAGAACTTTATCGCCAATCCTTCTTGGCAGGATAACTCAAAATCCAATTGTCACAAGGACAGAAAGTGATGTGAAATTTTCTGAACAGGGGCACAGATAGCAAAACAAACTTTTCCCTTTGCCATCCAAAACTAAAAAAATGTTTGGCTAGAGTTTCACCTAAAAAAAAGTGCCTGTTCCAACTTACATACAAATTCAACTTAAGAACAAACCTACAGAATCTATCTTGTTCATAACCTGGGGACTGCCTGTAGTTTCATTATTTATTTTGACCCCCTTTCCTGTAATTTAACTACATTAAATTCCGCTTTGTTTCTATAAAGTAATAGATGCTGCCATGTTTAAAAGTAAAGCTATGGTAACTTTCAGACCTTACAAATGTTGCAATGAAAAATATAGTAGTGTGCAAGCAAAACCGCATATTTCTTTAAAAAAATGTGTATTTTACTGTATAATTATTATTATAAAATATTTAGAATCCTACTTGGTATCTTCTTTTACTCCCCCCCTTAAAGGGACAGTCTAGTATAAATTAAACTTTCATTATTCAGATAGGACTTTTAATTTTAATCAGCTTACCAATTTACTTTTATCATCAAATTTGCTTTTTTCTCTTGGTATTCTTAGTTTAAACTAAACATAGGTAGGCTCATATGCTAATTTCTAAGCCTTTGAGGGCTGCCTCTTATCACAGGCTTTTTAAATCTCTTTTCAACAAAAAGAGACAGAAAGTACATGTGGGCCATATAGATAACACTGTGTTCAGGCACAGAGGGTTATTTAAGATCTAGCACAAAACAATGCTAAATTTAAGACAATAGATAATAAACAGTCACGGTCATGTGATCAGGGGGCTGGAAGAAGGTTCTTAGATACAAGGTAATCACAGAGGTAAAAAGTATATTAATATAACTGTGTTGGTTATGCAAAACTGGGGAATGGGTAATAAAGGGATTTTCTATCTTTTAAAACAATAACAATTCTATGGTAGACTGTCCCTTTAATTTCCTTTTTTTGGCTGAGCTGTGACACAGCAGTCCCACCCACTCTCTTGACTTGAAGAGTGTCATATGACACACACACTGATTGGATGCTCATTTGAATTGTCATAATAATAATAAAAAAAAGAGTTCATCCCAGTGGGCCGGCATAACATTGTAATAGAAGCATTACTATAGCCACCGATTAAAGGGACAGTCAACACCAGAATTTTTGTTGTTTTAAAAGATAGATAATCATTTTATTACCCATTCCCTAGTTTTGCACAGCCACCACGGTTATATTAATATACCTTTTAGCTCTGTGATTATCTTGTATCTAAACATCTTCTGACAACCCCCTGATCACATGACATTTTATTTATTATCTATTGACTCATTTTAGCCAATTAGTGCAGTGTCTGCCACAATTCACAGGCGTGCTCACTATCGGCTAGATTTAGAGTTTTGTCGGGAAGGACCCGCGTAGCTAACGCCGGCTTTTTTCTGGCCGCACCATAAAAATAACTCTGGTATTGAGAGTCCACATAAAGGCTGCGTTAGGCTCCAAAAAAGGAGCGTAGAGCATATTTAACGCAGCTTCAACTCTCGATACCAGAGTTGCTTACGGACGCGGCCAGCCTAAAAAATGTGCTCGTGCACGATTCCCCCATAGGAAACAATGGGGCTGTTTGAGCTGAAAAAAAACCTAACACCTGCAAAAAAAACGCGTTCAGCTCCTAACGCAGCCCCATTATTTGCTATGCGGAAACACTTCCTACGTCTGCACCTAACACTCTAACATGTACCCCGAGTCTAAACACTTCTAGCCTTACACTTATTAACCCCTAATCTGCCGCCCCCGCTATCGCTGACCCCTGCATATTATTTTTAACCCCTAATCTGCCGCTCCGTAAACCGCCGCTACTTACATTATCCTTATGTACCCCTAATCTGCTGCCCCTAACACCGCCGACCCCTATATTATATTTATTAACCCCTAATCTGCCCCCCACAATGTCGCCTCCACCTGCCTACACTTATTAACCCCTAATCTGCCGACCGGACCTGAGCGCTACTATAATAAAGTTATTAACCCCTAATCCGCCTCACTAACCCTATAATAAATAGTATTAACCCCTAATCTGCCCTCCCTAACATCGCCGACACCTAACTTCAATTATTAAACCCTAATCTGCCGACTGGAGCTCACTGCTATTCTAATAAATGTATTAACCCCTAAAGCTAAGTCTAACCCTAACACTAACACCCCCCTAAGTTAAATATAATTTACATCTAACGAAATTAATTATCTCTTATTAAATAAATTATTCCTATTTAAAGCTAAATACTTACCTGTAAAATAAATCCTAATATAGCTACACTATAAATTATAATTATATTATAGCTATTTTAGGATTAATATTTATTTTACAGGTAACTTTGTAATTATTTTAACCAGGTACAATAGCTATTAAATAGTTAATAACTATTTAATAGTTACCTAGTTAAAATAATAACAAAATTACCTGTAAAATAAATCCTAACCTAAGTTACAATTAAACCTAACACTACACTATCATTAAATTAATTAAATAAAATATCTACAATTACCTACAATTAAACCTAACACTACACTATCAATACATTAATTAAATACAATATCTACAAATAACTACAATGAAATAAACTAACTAAAGTACAAAAAATAAAAAAGAACTAAGTTACAAAAAATAAAAAAATATTTACAAACATAAGGAAAATCTTACAACAATTTTAAACTAATTACACCTACTCTAAGCCCCCTAATAAAATAACAAAGCCCCCCAAAATAAAAAATGCCCTACCCTAGTCTAAATTACTAAAGTTCAAAGCTCTTTTACCTTACCAGCCCTGAACAGGGCCCTTTGCGGGGCATGCCCCAAGAAGTTCAGCTCTTTTGCCTGTAAAAAAAAACATACAATACCCCCCCCCAACATTACAACCCACCACCCACATACCCCTAATCTAACCCAAACCCCCCTTAAATAAACCTAACACTAAGCCCCTGAAGATCATCCTACCTTGTCTTCACCATACCAGGTTCACCGATCCGTCCTGGCTCCAAAATCTTCATCCAACCCAAGTGGGGGCTGGCGATCCATCTTCTGGCGGCTGAAGAGGTCCAGAAGAGGCTCCAAAGTCTTCATCCTATCCGGGAAGAAGAGTAGATCCGGACCGGCAACCATCATCTTCCAAGCGGCATCTTCTGTCTTCATCCGATGAGGACCGGCTCCATCCTGAAGACCTCCACCGCGGACTCATCTTCATCCGGCGACGTCCAACTGAAGAATGACGGTTCCTTTAAGGGACGTCATCCAAGATGGCGTCCCTCGAATTCCGATTGGCTGATAGAATCCTATTCCTGTTCCGATCAGCCAATAGAATGTGAGCTCAATCTGATTGGCTGATTGGATCAGCCAATCAGATTGATCTTGATTCTGATTGGCTGATTCCATCAGCCAATCAGAATATTCCTACCTTAATTCCGATTGGCTGATAGAATCCTATCAGCCAATCGGAATTAGAGGGACGCCATCTTGGATGACGTCCCTTAAAGGAACCGTCATTCTTCAGTTGGACATCGCCGGATGAAGATGGGTCCGCGGTGGAGGTCTTCAGGATGGAGCCGGTCCTCATCGGATGAAGATAGAAGATGCCGCTTGGAAGATGATGGTTGCCGGTCCGGATCTACTCTTCTTCCCGGATAGGATGAAGACTTTGGAGCCTCTTCTGGACCTCTTCAGCCGCCGGAAGATGGATCGCCAGCCCCCGCTTGGGTTGGATGAAGATTTTGGAGCCAGGACGGATCGGTGAACCTGGTATGGTGAAGACAAGGTAGGATGATCTTCAGGGGCTTAGTGTTAGGTTTATTTAAGGGGGTTTGGGTTAGATTAGGGTATGTGGGTGGTGGGTTGTAATGTTGGGGGGGGTATTGTATTTTTTTTTTACAGGCAAAAGAGCTGAACTTCTTGGGGCATGCCCCGCAAAGGGCCCTGTTCAGGGCTGGTAAGGTAAAAGAGCTTTGAACTTTAGTAATTTAGAATAGGGTAGGGCATTTTTTTATTTTGGGGGGCTTTGTTATTTTATTAGGGGGCTTAGAGTAGGTGTAATTAGTTTAAAATTGTTGTAATATTTTTCTTATGTTTGTAAATATTTTTTTATTTTTTGTAACTTAGTTCTTTTTTATTTTTTGTACTTTAGTTAGTTTATTTCATTGTAGTTATTTGTAGGTATTGTATTTAATTTATTTATTGATAGTGTAGTGTTAGGTTTAATTGTAGGTAATTGTAGATATTTTATTTAATTAATTTATTGATAGTGTAGTGTTAGGTTTAATTGTAACTTAGGTTAGGATTTATTTTACAGGTAAATTTTTAATTATTTTAACTATTTTAGATATTAAATAGTTCTTAACTATTTAATAGCTATTGTACCTGGTTAAAATAAATACAAAGTTACCTGTAAAATAAATATTAATCCTAAAATAGCTATAATATAATTATAATTTATGTTGTAGCTATATTAGGATTTATTTTACAGGTAAGTATTTAGCTTTAAATAGGAATAATTTATTTAATAAGAGTGAATTAATTTCGTTAGATTAAAATTATATTTAATTTAGGGGGGTGTTAGTGTTAGGGTTAGACTTAGCTTTAGGGGTTAATACATTTATTAGAATAGCGGCGAGATTCGGTCGGCAGATTAGGGGTTAATAATTGAAGTTAGGTGTCAGCGATGTTAGGGAGGGCAGGTTAGGGGTTAATAAATATAATATAGGGGTCGGCGGTGTTAGGGGCAGCAGATTAGGGGTACACAGCTATAATGTAGATGGCGGCTCTTTGTGGTCGGCAGATTAGGGGTTAATTATTGTAGGTAGGTGGCGGCGACGTTGTGGGGGGCAGGTTAGGGGTTAATAAATATAATATAGGGGTCGGCGATTTTAGGGCAGCAGATTAGGGGTACGTAGCATAGGGATAATGTAGCTGGCGGCGGCGTGCGGACGGCAGATTAGGGGTTAATAAGTGTAGGTAGCTGGCAGCGACGTTGTGGGGGGCAGATTAGGGGTTAATAAATATAATATAGGGGTCGGCGGTGTTAGGGGCAGCAGATTAGGGGTACATAAGGATAACGTAGGTGGCGGTCGGCAGATTAGGGGTTAAAAATATTTAATCGAGTTGCGGCGATGTGGGGGGACCTCGGTTTAGGGGTACATAGGTAGTTTATGGGTGTTAGTGTACTTTAGAGTACAGTAGTTAAGAGCTTTATGAACCGGCATTAGCCCAGAAAGCTCTTAACTACTGACTTTTTCTGCGGCTGGAGTTTTGTCGTTAGATTTCTAACGCTCACTTCAGACACGACTCTAAATACCGGAGTTAGAAAAATCCCATTGAAAAGATAGGATACGCAATTTACGAAAGGGGATCTGCGGTATGGAAAAGTCGCGGCTGAAAAGTGAGCGTTAGACCCTTTTTTGAGTGACTCCAAATACCGGAGGTAGCCTAAAACCAGCGTTAGGAGCCTCTAACGCTGGTTTTCACGGCTACCGCCAAACTCTAAATCTAGGCCAATGTTATCTATATGGCTTACAGGAACTAGCTCTCCTCTGTTGTGAAAAGCAAATACAAAAGCATGTGATTAGAGGCGGCCTTCAAGGGCTTAGAAATTATCATATGAGCCTTCCTAGGTTTAGCTTTCAACTAAGAATACCAAGAGAACAAAGCAAAATTGGTGATTAAAGTAAATTGGAAAGTTGTTTAAAATTACATGCCTTATTTGAAACATGAAAGTTTTTTTGGACTTGACTGTCCCTTAAAAACCCTTTTCACAGATAGATTAAAAAAAAGTACACGTATGCTTTTTTAATGGCAAAGATTACATATATGGCATTTGATTAAAGGGATACTAACCCCACGTTTTTTCTTTCATGATTCAGATAGAGCATGCAATTTTAAGCAACTTTCTAATTTACTCCTATTATCAATTTTTCTTTGTTCTCATGTTATCTTGATTTGAAAAAGCAGTAATAAAAGGTTAGGAGCCGGCCCATTTTTTAGTTCAGCACCTTGGTAGAGCTGCTGATTGGTTTGCTACATTTAGCCACAAATCAGCAAGTGCTACCCATGTGCTGAACAAAAAATGGTCTGGCTCTAAAGCTTACAGTACTTCTTTTTCAAATCAAGATAGCATGAGAACAAAGAAAAATTGATAATAGGAGTAAATTAGAAAGGTGCTTAAAATCTCATGCTCTATCTGAATCATGAAAGAAAAAAATTGGGTTTAGTATCCCTTTAACTAAAGTTTGCCATCACTTTAAAGGGGCAGTATACACCAATTTTCATATAACTGCGTGTAATAGACACTACTATAAAAAATATGAACAGATACTGATCTGAAAATCCAGTATAAAACCTTATAAAAACTTACTTAGAAGCTCCAAATTTAGCACTGTTGATGAGAAACAACAAGAGCAGATACTCCCAACTACAGATAACCTAAACAGAAGCCAGCAAGAGTCTATAAACAAGCCTATACATCTGACACTTTGGGGCTTGGTTAGGAGTCTGATAATCACAATGTTATTACAAAATTAGCAGAACTATACATTGTTGTAAAAACACTCCCATATAGGCTATATAAATAGATCATCTACAAAACATGTATGCAAAGAAAAATCTAGTGTACAATGTCCCTTTAAAGGGACAGTCTACCATAGAATTGTTATTGTTTTAAAAGATAGATAATCCCTTTATTACCCATTCCCCACTTTTGCATAACCAACACAGTTATATTAATATACTTTTTACCTCTGTGATTACCTTGTATCTAAGAACCTTCTTCCAGTCCCCCGATCACATGACTGTGACTTTTATTATCTATTGTCTTAAATTTTGCATTGTTTTGTGCTAAATCTTAAATAACCCCCTCTGCCTGAACACAGTGTTATCTATATGGCCCACGTGTACTTTCTGTCTCTTTGTGTTGAAAAGAGATTTAAAAAGCATGTGATAAGAGGCAGCCCTCAAAGGCTTAGAAATTAGCATATGAGCCTACCTATGTTTAGTTTAAACTAAGAATACCAAGAGAAAAGAGCAAATTTGATGATAAAAGTAAATTGGAACGTTGATTAAAATTAAAAGTCCCTTTAAGTTCCCCCTTATCTGTTTCCCCTGCTGAAGACAATTAGGAACATATATAAAACAGACTATAAAAGAGACTGTCCAAACAAGGATAATCTAAAAGGGATTCTTCACTGCTTTGTTCGCACAAACAGAGATAAATAGAAAACTAGATCAAACATGGCGGCTCTCATTACTTACTAGAAACAAAAGTACTTTATAGAAACTAAAGCTGTTTATATAACTAATATATAAAAGTGTTAAAATACATCTACATATTATTCTAAAGCTAATATTCTTTTTTAATATATCTTTTTTTTATATCATTCTTTATTTATTATATATATATATAGATATAGATATATATATATATATATATATATATATATATATATATATATATATATATATATATATATATATATATATATATATATATATATATATATATATATATATATACAGTTGTATGCAAAACTTTAGGCACCCCTGACAATTTCCATGATTTTCATTTATAAATAATTAAGTGTTTGGATCAGCAATTTCATTTTGATCTATCATATAACTGAACACACAGTAATATTTCAGTAGTAAAATGAGGTTTATTGGATTAACAGAAAATGTGCAATATGCATCCAAACAAAATTAGACAGGTGCATAAATTTGGGCACCCCAACAGAAATATTGCATCAATATTTAGTTGAGCCTCCTTTAGCAGAAATAACAACCTCTAGACACTTCCTATAGCCTGTAATGAGTGTCTGGATTTTGTATGAAGGTATTTTGGACCATTCCTCCTTGCAAAACCTCTCCAGTTCAGTTAGGTTTGATGGTTGCCAAGCATGAACATCCCGCTTCCAATCACCCAACAGATTTTCAATGATATTTAGCTCTGGGGACTGGGATGGCCATTCCAGAACATTGTACTTGTTCCTCTGCATAAATGCCAGAGTAGATTTTGAGCAGTGTTTTGGGTCGTTGTCTTGTTGAAATATCCAGCCCCGGCGTAACTTCAACTTTGTGACTGATTCCTCAACATTATTCTCAAATCTGCTGATATTGAGTGGAATCCATGTGATCCTCAACTTTAACAAGATTCCCAGTACTGGCACTGGCCACACAGCCCCACAGTCCCACAGCATGATGGAACATTCACCAAATTTTACTGTGGGTAGCAAGTGTTTGTCTTGGAACACTGTGTTCTTTTGCCGCCATGCATAACGCCCCTTGTTATGACCAAATAACTCCATCTTTGTTTCATCAGTCCACAGCACCTTCTTCCAAAATGAAGCTGGCTTGTCCAAATTTGTGTTTGCATACCTCAATCGCAGAAAAAGCTTCTTCCGCATCCCTCTCCCATACAGCTTCTCCTTGTGCAAAGTGCGCTGAATTGTTGAACGATGCACAGTCTTTAGAGGTGGTCTGTGGGCTGTTTTTGACCGTTCTCACCATCCTTTGCCTTTGCCTCTCTGATATTTTACGTGGCATGCCACTTCTGGACTTAGCAAGAACTCTGCCTGTGGTCTTCCATTTCCTATAATGTTCCTCACAGTAAACACTGACAGTTTAAATCTCTGCGATAGCTTTTTATAGCCTTCCCCTAAACCATAATGTTGAACAATATTTGTTTTCAGGTCATTTGAGAGTTGTTTTGAGGTCCCCATGTTGCCACTCTTCAGAAGAGAGTCAAAGAGAACAACAACTTGTAATTGCCCCCCTTAAATAGCTTTTCTTGTGATTGGATGCACCTGTCTATGAAGTTCAAGGCTTAATGGGCTCACCAAACCAATTGTGTGTTCCAATTAATCAGTGCTAGGTAGTTACAGGTATTCAAATCAACAAAATGACAAGGGTGCCCAACTTTATGCACCTGTCTAATTTCATTTGGATGCATATTGCACATTTTCTGTTAATTCAATAAACCTCATTTCACTACTGAAATATTACTGTGTCCTTCAGTTATTTGATAGATCAAAATGAAATTGCTGATCCAAACACCCAATTATTTATAAATGAAAATCATGGAAATTGTCAGGGGTGCCTAAACTTTTGCATACGACTGTATGTATGCACTTCCTATTAGTGTAGACAATTCCCATGGAAAAAAGGCACTCACTGGACTCACCAAAACGTTATGTCTGTTACGAGATGTTTTTGAAGATGAATTAAAATTTTGGATACTGTGCTGAAGTCCAGTGAGTGCCTTTTTTCCATGGCAATTATATATATATAGTATTCCAAGAAAGGGCACTCACAGGGCTTGACAGTAGAAAAAAACAATCTTTATTTCATACAATTCATCATAGTGTGACAGTCGACGTTTCGGCTATGCATCTAGCCTTTTTCAAGACAATCTGTATCCGTTAAAACAACTCAGCGTTTTTCAGCACCTTTCCGTGACTGTGTATCATACACAGCCGAAACGTCGACTGACACACTATGATGAATTGCTTGAAATAAAGATTGTTTTTTCTACTGCCAAGCCCTGTGAGTGCCCTTTTTTGGAATACTTTGTACTTGTGATTTAAGGAGTCACCCAGGCACTAGATGAACTACGGCCGAGGGAGTGAGTGCATGACAAGTGCATATATATATATGTAAAAAAGTATTTTGTTCTGCGCCAATCTTCTATAAAAGTATAATAATGATTGCAGGGATGAGATCTCCCCTATATCTAAACACTTACTTTAAAAAACCTCAATCGATATGAGGTAAGTAATCACCCTTCAGAAAGAAATCCTCAAAGGCATCTGCAGCTCCGTTCAACTGGTTCGTTACAGCAGCAGCCTGGGGATGAATCACAAAGTGCTGTATGCTGAGGCAGTATATGCGATCCTCACTGGAGAAGTTGATGGCTTTTTTAATGTAGCGCTAAATTTATAATACACAGCTCTCAGGACGCCCACTTCAAAAGTAAATTTGTTTTTGTAAGCTAACGGATTGAACAGTTCTCCAATTGGTACCATATAACAGATTATGAGTCATGGGCCATTTAGGTTGGAGGAGGGGACCTTTTAGTAATTTTTTTTTTTTTGTTTGTTCTGCAGCTGATGAGATGGGATGAAATATAATGGGAACAAACACATGAGCCAAATAAGCTATGGAAATAAAAACGAAGGATTTTTGTTGTGGAACTCTTTAGTATACAACTGCAATAGGTGAAAGGGCAAAGTGCCTTGGCTCATGTGTTTGTTCCTATTATATTTCATCCCATCTCATTAGCTGCAGAACAAAAACAAAAAAAATTACTAAAAGGTCCCCTCCTCCAACCTAAATGGCCCATGACTCATAATCTGTTATATGGTACCAATTGGAGAACTGTTCAATCCGTTAGCTTACAAAAACAAATTTTGCTTTTGAAGTGGGCGTCCTGAGAGCTGTGTATTACAAATTTAGCGCTACATTAAAAAAGCCATCAACTTCTCCAGTGAGGATCGCATATACTGCCTCAGCATACAGCACTTTGTGATTCATCCCCAGGCTGCTGCTGTAACGAACCAGTTGAACAGAGCTGCAGATGCCTTTGAGGATTTCTTTCTGAAGGGTGATTACTTACCTCATATCGATTGAGGTTTTTTAAAGTAAGTGTTTAGATATAGGGGAGATCGCATCCCTGCAATCATTATTATACTTTTATAGAAGATTGGCGCAGAACAAAAGACTTTTTTACATGTTCACCTAGTGAAGGCATAGTGGGAGCCTTCACGCAATTATTTAGTTCAGCTGCCTATCTTCAGAGTTCAACTACTTTATGGACTTATTATCAATTGTCTCAATATATTTATTGTAACTCGTATTTATTTTTGCCTGCATTTTATTATTTCATTATTTCAATTTTATTTATGTCTTCTTATATAACATCAGGATAGCGCAGTATTCTCATCTTTTTGTGTATATATATATATATATATATATATATATATATATATATATATATATGGAGCTGGCGGGAGGTGTGGGCGGGAGTTGTGTGTCGGGTGGGCAGCCCAGCAGGGGGGGCAACGAGCAGGAGGGGCCCTACGATATGAAAAAAAAGGCACAGGGAGGGATGGGGCAACTACACTACAGAAAATGGGATCTGGGGGTGTGGGGGGGGCACTACAATACAGAAAATATAATAAGCCCCCCCAAAAAAACAGTTTTATAGATACTGGCAGACAGCTGCCAGTACCTAAGATGGCACCTAAAAGTTAGAGGGGGGAGGTTTACAGAGCTGTTTGGGGGGGATCAGGGAGGTTGGGGGGTAAGGGGGGATCCGACACTGGAGAAATATATTTAAAAAAACAAAAAAGCCTTATTTTTTTCATACTGGCAGACTGTCTACCAGTACCTAAGGTGGGGGTTACCGGGGGTGGGGGAGAGCTGTTTGGGAGGGATCAGTTATGGATCAGGGGGTGGGGAGTGTCAGATAGGAGGCTAATCTCTACACTCAACCTTACATTAACCTTTTAAGCTACCTAATTAACCCCTTCACTGCCGGGAATAATAGAAGTGTGGTGCGCAGCTGCAATTAGCGACCTTCTAATTACCAAAAGACAATGGCAAAGCCATATATGTCTGCTGTTTCTGAACAAAGGGGATCCCAAAGAAACTTTTACAAACATTTGTGCCATGATTGCACTAGCAGTATGTAAATAATTTCTGTGAGAAACCCAAAGTTTGTGAAAAAAGTACCACATTTTTTTATTTGATGGCATTTGGCGGTGAAATGGTGGCATAAAATATACCAAAATGGGACTAGGTCAATATCTTGGGTTGTCTACTTAAAAAACAAAATATATATATATATTTGATAGGTAAATAAAAAAAAACAATGCTCTATTTCTGTTTAAATGGAGTGATAGCAAAAATGCTAAAAATGCTCTGGTAGTTTTTGTCTGGAAGTCTCTGGAAGTCTCGGTACTGAAAGGGTTAATGCAGACAAAAACAGGCAATTGGCTAAGGGAACAGTAGATATAATTGGTACATTTCTAAAATCTGCCTTTTCTAATGTTGTTCCAGTCTCTTTCAAGTTCAGGCTATTATTATTAGTTCCAGTTAAATGTACTTATACACACATATGCATTATTAGTAATTTGCAATATTTGTATAAAACGCTTAGTTCTAACTTTATCAGTTTGTTTATTTGCTCTTCTGTTTTCTGTGCCTAATATATAACATGCAGACTTAATGGAACAATGAAAGGTAAATGTTTTAACTTTTATCTGATTTGATTTTCTGTAACCATAGTCTTTGTTAAATGAACATTCTAATGCAAAAATTAATTAGAGCATGTCATTTTTTCCATTAGGATGTCCCTTTAAGATAAAAAATATCCCATGGAAATTCATTTTTTTTCCCTTTGTTGCATCTTAAAGAGGGTATTTTCTAAATTGTTTTCCAGTTGTTTTTATTTTTAGAAACATGCATGTTCCTGGCTTAAATAAAACTATATTTTGTTTTCATACATATGGAGTCATGTCCCCCTGTCCACCAACAGATCTGTAGGAGTTGTCTTCATCGGGCAGTCTGTTCCATGGAATCAGTTGTGTATTTCCTGTTAATTTAAGAACCCTTTTAAACAACTGTAACACAAAATAAATTTTGCCACGTTTGGTCGCTGCACTTTCATATATGTGATATAATGTTTTTTAAACGTAGAGTTCCATTAAACATTGAATGGCTACAATCTGACGGAGGAAGTTGTTAAACATCAGTCTAACTGTCATTGTTGTTTACAGTCTTTTTTTTTTTTTTTTTAGGGCCGTCCAATAACTCCAGTGTATACCATGGCTCCAAATGTCCAAAGGATTCCTGCTACAGGCATTTATGGGGGAAGCTATGTTCCCTTCTCTGCTCCTACCACTGCTACCTTAGCCGCACTACAGAATAAGGCCGCCACAGCAGCATTGTATGGAGGATATGCTGGTTATATACCTCAGGCATTCCCCACTGCAACGTTCCAAGTTCCCTTACACGACCTCTATCAAACATACTAGAACTATCATCCTAAGAGTGGAGCAATACAAACACTGAAGGAACTCTAAATATTTATGAAGAACCTTAAAGAATATATTCTTATAAAAACATTTTATACATGTGAAGATTTTTTTTTAAAGAGAAAAAAAAGAAAACATTTATAGGTTGACTTATACTTATGTTCAAACATTTCTAAAATACTTTTTATGTTTTTTTGGCTTTTTATATAGATTTATATTACATGGCTTTTGGTAGAGATTTTATCTTTATATCTCCTATGTAAGTGGTATGAAGGTTTTTTTTTAGCATATCTTGCACTCTCTAAATTCATAT
Organism: Bombina bombina; assembly: GCF_027579735.1. NCBI lineage: Eukaryota > Metazoa > Chordata > Amphibia > Anura > Bombinatoridae > Bombina > Bombina bombina. Next base: position 1,244,413,194 of record NC_069500.1, read on the forward strand.
ATCATATCTAATATTGCATGTATATTATGTATAAGCATCTAATGATGATGCATGGAAACATAGTTGAGTGTGTATATTTAAGAACATTAGAATGTTCACTTTTGGAAAGGTACATTATTTATAAACATATACTGGAATATTTGTGGGATGGACAAAAAATGTGTTCTTTTAATTGGAATTCACAAATATGTGACTATTCCATTATGTATTTTAATGTCTTCACAAGACAGAGCATATATGTTGCACCATAAGTTTAAAGAAGTAGCAATAAAAAGTCAGGGATTTGTAGAACTGATAATATCACAAATATTCTTTATATAAAACATTTTTATATCTCCTGTTTGTAAACCATTTAGTAAATTGTATTAATAATGTCGGTGAGGGCAGCAGACACTTTACATATCATGCAAGTGTAGTATAAAATACTTAAAGTATGTGTGTGTATATATATATATATATATATATATATATATATATATATATATATATATATATATATACTGTATAAAGTGTTCTCCACAGAAAATTTTGCAAGCCAGGTGGCATTATAAAGTAGCCCGCATTGTAATACTTTCTAATATAACATTTTCTGCTATAAAAAGCACAAATTAATTGCATAATTTAACATGCATTTATTTAATAATAATTTGTGCAATAAACATTAAAAATGTTTAATATTAGCTCATTTTAACTTCATATTAGCTAAAATTTTAGCTGGGTGGTGCAACCATTAAAGAGGTCTTGGAGAGAACACTGATTTATTTATATAAATATATTATTATTTCAGTAAGCCGACGGTTGCAAGTTTCACATTAGAAGGTTGTTTATTGCATGTAATTAGAGGCGTGTCAAATTGCGGTCTCTATTACAATAGCCATAAGTATTAGTTGTACAATTCTTGGTTGCATTAATTCATGGGGGACTATTTATTAATGTGCGAGCGGATATGATACGATGTAGCGTATCATGTCCGCCGCACATCTATAAATGCCGACAGCATGCGCTATCGGTATTTATCATTACACAAGCAGTTCTTGTGAACTGCTTATGCAATGCCACCCCCTGCAGATTCGGGTGTCAATCAACCCGATCGTATAGGATCAGGTGGATTGAAGACCACAGCCTCAGCCTTAGACCGCTGCTTCATAACTACTGTTTTCGGTAAGCCTGAAGGCTCGCGCGGAAACGGGGGCATCATGCTCTATTCGGAGCTTGATAATTTGGCCCCATTGAGTCAGTCTGCTCTTTTCTTATCTCTGTTTTTGTTTTCGAGGGCAGCTAGAAGCCCAGATCAGACATAAGTGAATAAGTCTAAGGATGTCTTAAAACCTCAGCACACCACTGCTAGAACTATCATGTAATAGGCAAAGCCATAATATATGTATAGGAATTAGATAAATAAATATGTTTCTTAATATTTTTAGACAACATCTTAGGTGTAATTATTTTATCCTATTTAGATACATGTATTCAGGCTAGTTTAAAGCATTATATAATAAAATAAATAAATAACATTTGGCTGGTAGCTCAACATCTCACCTGCATACAATAAAACATGTGATGTCCTTATAAAAGCAGCTATATCTGCTTATTATGTTTGATATTGCACAGCTTCATCTTTTGTTTATGAAATGCTGACCAAAATAGTGACTTTTTAAAGGCCCCTTAAAGTTAAAAAATGCTTTATAAAGCAACAGAAAAGTTCCTATTCATCTTACTATATCTTCCCATACATTTTTAATCTTTAAAATATAGGTACCTACTCTGAAATATCATTGTTTCTTCTGACAGGGCTTTTCACCACACTCCAAATGAAATACTTCCATAAGTGTCTGGATCGGTTGCAGTCACGCTCACAGCCAATCATTTGGGGCATATGTATCAAGGTCTGGCGGACCTGATCCGACACTGCGGATCAGGTCCGACAGACCTCGCTGAATACGGCAAGCAATACGCTCGCCGTATTCAGCATTGCACCAGCAGCCCACAAGAGCTGCTGGTGCAACGCCGCCCCCCTGCAGACTCGCTGCTAATTGGTCGCCAGCAGGGGGGTGTCAATCAACTTGATCGTACCCGATCGGGTTGTATTGTAGCGATGTCTGTCCGCCTGCTCAGAGCAGGTGGACAGGTTATGGAGCAGTGGTCTTTGTGACCACTGCTTCATAACTGCTGTTTCTGGCGAGCCTGCAGGCTCGCCAGAAACACGGGACATCAAGCTCCATTCGGAGCTTGATACATATGCCCCATAGACAGTAATTTTGGAGATCAGTGGAAAGCACCAGATTGGTTTATGGTTTTGGTGATTTTAGATTAAGCAAAGTTGGAGGAAGCAAACTTATTATGATACTTAAATGTGCAAGGTTTTTATATGGACCCAGTGTCCTGTTAAGACTCACCAATGATAGGGTATTTGTCTACTGCCCTAGCTTTTTATTATGAATATTCCATTTTATTTTTTCATGAACTTTGCATAATATGAATTATTATACAGTTTTAGACCTAGTAACATTTAATAAAGTATTTTAACTTTGTTTTTTAACTGTTTAGTGAAGTGATCATTGCTGCCATATCATAATTATTTAGTCCTTCTAGTAAGTAACTACAGAGCTGTTGGTTCACTGAAAAGAAGGAGTCATGGGAAAGACCATGTAAAACTGAAAAAACAATGAGTGAGTTTATAAAAATACACTTTTTAGTTTAAAATTCATATTTATTAAATGCCCATTGGAGTAATATCTCAGGAATTGCCTGCCACTCCTGTGAAGGATCCATAGGAGAAATCAATTTTTGGTGGGAAAATTGATTATTATATAATAACCCTATTAGATAAAAAAAAGTAAAATGGGAAATGTTCAGAATTACTGACAAGATCTAAATGCACTCTACCCAAATTCCAAGCCCTTGAAAATGTCAAAACCTTTTTCACTGGATCCGTAGAATAATGTGCAATATGAATAGTAGGCACTTAACATTCCATGCAATATTGTATAAAAGGCAAGCACAGAGGCCTTAATTCGTGTTTCAGTCAAAATCGCAGTAGAAGTTTAAAGGGTTGACCTAGAATGGTTTGCCAAATCGACATGATGTATCTGCCAAATGTAAAAGCCCAGTAGGCAAGACTTCCTGAATCTGCCCACCTCTCCTAACATCAAATCTGGTACAACTTCCTTTTTATATTGAAATGCTCATAAATACAAATGTTTATTACTCTATTATAAGTGAGGACACTATGACACTGGTTGATAGCTATGTAAACATTATTTCATATGCCTGACGTCACTGGGAACTCAAACACCTGGCCTAATACTTCCTAGATAACACTCCAGGAGCGTGAAATATATGGGGGTTTTATTTGTTATAAAAAAAGGATGTCCTCATTTTTAACCGTACCTCTGTTGTGACAGAGTTTTAGAATCTAGTGATGGAAACGTATAATTTATAAAAACAAACAAAAAAAACGATTTACTTTAAAACATTTTACTTTAATATATATAAAAAAAATCTTCCATGGGTGTAGGTGACTTTAGGTATACATTTTTAAGAAATATATTTCTGTAAATATTTTCTTTTAAGAAGCTTTGTGTGTGGCACACCGAAAGGTTAGTGCCACTTTATTTCATTGTTATTAACAAAAGTTTTGTTATAATAGATAGTATAATATTGTTGCAGTGCTTGTGGCCTGTTTAAAGGCTTTTATAGAATTATGTCTAAGATATTTTAACATGTGAATGCAGCATATTTCATTCTCTTTCCACGGTTGCATTATTGCAAATACCTGTTGTGCCATAACCGCTTTCTCTTTTTGGGTAAGAAACTGGAAATATTCTTATCATCCCTATTATTTATTATTTTGCAGCAATTGTTGTTTGTACTTTATTTTTTTTGAAAGGGGCATTACCAATGTATTTTGAGGTTGGCAAGAGTACATCACCAATTTAATTTGAAAACATTTTGAAACATTTAAACAAAACAAGATATAGATTATACAATTGATTATCGTCATACCATCTTAAAGGGATACTAAACCCAATTTTTTTTCTTTCATGATTCAGATTGAGCATGCAATTTTAAGCAACTCTCTAATTTACTTCTATTATCAACTTTTCTTCATTATTTGCTATCTTTATTTTTAAAAAGCAGGAATGTAAAGCTTAGGAGCTGGCCCATTTTAGGTTCAGTACCCTGGATAGTGCTTACTTATTGGTGACTACATTCAGTCAATCAATAAGCAAGCGTAACCCAGATTTTGAACCAAAAAGTGTCTGGCTCCTAGGCTTTACATTCCTGCTTTTTAAATAAAGATAGCAAGAGAACAAAGAAAAATTGATAATGGGAGTAAATTAGAAAGTTGCTTAACATTACATGCTCTATCTGAATCATTAAAGGGACATTAAACACTTTGAGATGAGAATATAAAATGATAAATCATATAAATAAAAAAAGTCTGCATTATACTTTCATTATTTATTTTGTCTCCTTTTCCTGTAATTCCATTCTAAAATTGTGAGCTTTTCAGTTCCTGTTAGAAATGGAAGGGCAGAACACTGTTCTATTCCACAAAGCCATTGGCTGCACACTCCAGTGACCTATTTATAACTGTCCCTAATTGGTTACAGCAGAGAAATTAACCTAAGTTACAACATGGCAGCTCCCATTGTTTTATAAACACTATACATTTTACACTTATTTTGTCAATATTTAAACAGCTAATGAAACTTTAAAAAATATATCTACATTTTATTCTCAGACTAATCTTTTCTTTGAATGCATCATTCTATCTAGCATTTATTTTGTGTGCAATGTCCCTTTAAAGAAAAAAATTGGATTTAGTATTCCTTTAATCAAGGAAGGGGAACAATAAGCATGGTTCAATGTAACATAGCGCAGTGTATTATAGGGATACAAAAGGGAAATGGTAAATCTGTATTAACAACAAACTCATATTTTAAAATGAATTGTTCTGCATTTGTAAAGCACTTTTGTAATTTTCCAGAAGTGCGTTCATCTTATTACATCATTTATTTACTCATTGAAATGATGGCATATTTTTATTTCGGTATTTAAAAGTAAAAATAAAAGTATACTTGTAAAATAAATAAAACATGTCACCATTTTTTTCTTAATATAATTGCATAAATGGCATCATATTTTTTTTCATTTTGCTCACAAATTTTCTATATCTGTTGTAGAAACTTTTTGACTTTTAAGTCAACAACTCATGTAGGTGCTGCTCATAATTTATCAACTTTGTAACTTAGATCTAAGCTAGGACCACCATGTTGTTTTTGGAAGCTGATTGTATTGAGTGTTGCGGCACTGCGCATATGTTTGTAAAGCCTTTAGCCATGCAACATTTTTCCGTTTTGGTCTCTAAAGGTTGCTTCATTATTTATGAATGTAATTAGGCAACATGTACATTATATTAATGCATTCTACTCAAGTTGGTATTTAAAAAGTCAATTAATTGGTAAATTATGTTATCAAGCTTTGTGCTCACTACTAATTTATTAGATGACTTATTAAAGTGCCATTGAGATTTCTCTGATCTCTTTAATTTGATCAAATTTGTGTTTCCCTAAGTCAAAAGGGTTTCTTTAAATAGGAATGAACATAGTCCATAGAGTATTTAGAATGACAAAACTGTGTAGAAACCTCTTAAACCAAGCCAAGTACAGCTATTTAAATGCCCTTTTGTAAATCTAGTTGAAAGTATTTTATTTTTTGTTCTGAAACCATTTCATACACACTACTGATTTTATTTTTTTATTTTTTTTTTAACTTGAAATGTGAGCTTCTTAGCTTAAGAACAAAATGCACAAAAGAAGGGTGGAAAACAATATAATGTGCCTTTATTATTGTTGATGTGTTCAATGTTAGGCATTTGTTTGCTTTATTACTTTGTTTTTATGTCGTTGGAAGCTGATAAGTTCACTAGGAGCTTTTATTCTTCATTTGCAATATATTTTTAGCTAGTAGTAAAAATAAAGTATTCTTTAAAACAAAGTATTGTGTGATTATTAATGACATTGTACTTACCTTTGAATTTGTTGGGTCATTTTAAGCATTGTTGGTCACATTTAGTTTCTTAATGGACCACTAACTACATTAGAATTGCATAATAGAAAGACTGCATATTAAAAAAAAAAATGAGCATTAGATTTCAAAATTTCAAAATTTACTTCAATTTGCAGGTTCCCGGTATCATGTGACAGCCTTCACTTAATAATGGACACTGTGAACTTTTGAACATGATCAGTAGGAGCCGTTGCCTCAAATGTGCATATAAAAAGACTGCACAATTTGATAATTGAAGCAAATTGGAATTTCTCTTAAAACCCAATGCTCTCTCTAAATCATGAAAGTTTAATTTGGACTTTAGTGTCCCTAATAATATATTTGCCAAATTAAAATATCCATAATTCATTCTTGCATGCATTTGTTTTATATTTCCATTTACCAATTACAAATATAGCATTTAAATATTTGAATGTTAACATCTGAATGCTGATTCCAATAGACTTTAAAGGGACAGTTTACTCCAGAATTGTTATTGTTTAAAAAGATAGATAATCCCTTTATTATCCATTACCCAGTTTTGCATAAGCAACACGGTTATATTAATATATGCTTTTTACCTTTGTGTTTACCTTGTATCTAAGCTTCTGCAGACTGTCCTCATATCTCATTGCTTTTGACATTTTAGCCAATCAGTACTGACTCCTAGGTTACTCCATGGGAGTCAGCAAAATGTTATCAATATGGTACACATAAACTAGCGCTGTCAAAATAATGGGAGGCGGCCTTAGAAATTAGCATATGGGCCTACCTATGTTTATCTTTCAATAAAGAATACCAAGAGTACAAAGCATATTTCATGATAAAAGTAAATTGGAAAGTTGTTTAAAATTGCATGCCCTATATGAATCTTGAATGTTTAATCTTGAATGTTTAATGTTACATTTAATATTTGGAAGTTAGCATTCATTCTACATAAACAATGAAATGATAGAACAAATGTTAAGGGGAACATTTGTTTTACTATTCCAGTGTAAAATAGAGACATCTGCCTATACTTAGTGTATATTTATTTGCTTTCTTTCATTCTAATACTGTTTGTATTTTTTAAATGATTTCAACCCACTATTGCCCCTTCTTTGTATCTGGGAACCTGTTAAAGATTTTAGCTAAGATTCCCAAATTAAGTTTCCTGAAACTGTGACCCTGGGACAGTGGATATTTGTGTTTTGTTTATATGTAAGTATATTTGCATTTGTTATTGTTTCTCCCTCTATTTGTGTTTGTGTATGCCTCTTATTCATTAGTGTGAAGTAGATGGTATGAATTACCGAAATAGCCATAAACAATATACTTTAAGGCTTTCTTTAATAACTTTTATCACTGAGAGTAGGCTCATACATGCAATAGGATATATACAAGGGGCTCCATTTAAGAAGCTACTAATATAGCATCAGAGCATTTTCAGCACTCAGAGCGATGCTTCTTGATCTATATCCCAACTATAAAATGGTGTATTTAAACCCCCCTGGACTTATCTGTAACTGGGAGATTGAAAGCCCTTGCTTAATCGCACACGAGCAGGTGGCGGTGTTGCACACAAGGCTATGTGTCCAATTATAAATGTGCATTTCGTATTGCTGCCCACTAGTTGCGATGCTGGGTCCACAGGTGTGGAGATGTCCACCATAAATGAATCTATGTACACTTGCACAAAGTCATGGGTTTTGTAGGCATATAGTCAAGTGCATAATTAAACAATAATACCAAACAGGTGCTAATGATCATCAATTTAATATTTAGGTTGAAACACAATCATTAACTGAAACAGAAATATCTGTGTAGGAGGAATAAAACTGGGGGAGGAACAGCCAAACTCTGCTAAAAAGGTGAGGTTGCTGAAAATAGTTTAATGTCAAAAGTCATACACCAGGCACGTCTGAGCGCAGCAACAAAATACAAGGTAGTTATATATGCTGCATTAAAAGGTCTCTCCCAGGCAGAAATTTCAAAGCAGACAGGGGCTCCAGATGAGTTCTCCAAGCTCTTCTGAAGAAGCACAAAGAAATGGGTAATGTTGATGACCGTAGATGTAGGGATCGGCCAAAGAAACGTAGTGCAGCAGATCAAAGACAAATCATGCTTAATTCCCTTCACTCTCCACCAGTGCCATCAGCCCTGGCTAAATATCCCCTTCTAGTCCTAAAAGTCAATCGCTGATCAATATATTTTTGTTATTGTCTCCATATTTGCATATCGTCATTTGTAATTCCCAATACATTATGCAGTTGCATCTAAAATGGCACCTTTTAAATATATTTCAACTGTTCTTGTGCTCCTGTTATAAGAATTCAACATTTTAAAGCGTTATTTAGGTATGCAATAAAATCAGAGACTTATGTTGTAGTTGTGATTACACCGTGCTTGCACTTGAATACTAAACCAAACAGAATGATGATCACTGGACCCTAAGTTCTCACTCACAGACACAACTGATACTATATCATTGTTTGTGAATATTAAATCTAATATAGCTTCCTTTCGAGTTGGTTCTTTAACCAATTGCTAAAGTGTAAGAAGATGGTGATGCTGGGTTCTGGATATTAAAAATCAGGTTTTTTTTAAAAACAGGACTGTTAAAAAAGATGTGATTCTAATTGAAATCCTGTTTATGAAGACGTCACTCCAGTAACTGATAATCACTATGAAGCAAGTTTGAATGAGAAACATTAATTTGCAGAGGGAGATTGCTACTCACCATTTTCAGAATTGTTTTTGTTACTTTATTCTTTTTATTGAGGTTTCAAAGCAGCTGTAGAATATAAAGTTACATGGTCGTTAGACATATAAACATATGTGAGTCAAATTAACAAGAAATCTAGTCACATATATATTGAACACTGCAACATATCTATTGGGCATAGTGCCGATGAGAGCAAATGTATCCAAAGTATTGATTAACTATAGATAAGCAGCATGAAATAACTATATCAAACCTCTTATATATATATATTTACATAAAATATCCCAAAACAAATTAAAGCCACTCTTGGACTTTTATTAACATAAACATAGCTTTTAGGGGTATAGTTTGAATTGCGTAAGGAATTTTGGAAGCCCTCCTTAAAAATATGAGGCCACTCTTGGACCTATCCAAACTAGAAAACTATTATACTGAGGAGGAGAATATAAAAGTAGTGGTTATAAAATACTATAATAAAACAAAAACAAAAAAAAGCTCTGTTAATATTTTATAATATCAATAATTCTACATTCTAAAGCAAGATAACCCTCTTATAATGATGTTCTGAGCCGTTAGAAGGCCATTCTTATATGTTATCCTTGACTGACTACTTAAAGGGACAGTCAAGTCCAAAAAAACCTTTCATGATTCAAATAAGGCATGAAATTTTAAACAACTTTTCAAGTAACTTTTATCACCAATTTTGCTTTGTTCTCTTGGTATTCTTAGTTGAAAGCTAAACCAAGGAGGTTCATATGCTAATTTCTTAGACCTTGAAGGCCGCCTCTAAGCTTAAAACAAAATTTATGCTTACCTGATAAATTCATTTCTCCTGTAGTGTGGTCAGTCCACGGGTCATCATTACTTCTGGGATATTATCTCCTCTCCTACAGGAAGTGCAAGAGGATTCACCCAGCAGAGCTGCTATATAGCTCCTCCCCCCTACGTCACCTCCAGTCATTCGACCAAAGGACCAACGAGAAAGGAGAAGCCCAAGGGTGTAGTGGTGACTGGAGTATAATCCAAAAAATTTTTTAGCCTGCCATAAAAAAACAGGGCGGGCCGTGGACTGACCACACTACAGGAGAAATGAATTTATCAGGTAAGCATAAATTTTGTTTTCTCCTGTTAAGTGTGGTCAGTCCACGGGTCATCATTACTTCTGGGATACCAATACCAAAGCAAAAGTACACGGATGACGGGAGGGACAGGCAGGCTCTTTATACGGAGGGAACCACTGCCTGAAGAACCTTTCTCCCAAAAACAGCCTCCGAAGAAGCAAAAGTGTCAAATTTGTAAAATTTGGAAAAAGTATGAAGAGAAGACCAAGTTGCAGCCTTGCAAATCTGTTCAACAGAAGCCTCATTCTTAAAGGCCCAAGTGGAAGCCACAGCTCTAGTAGAATGAGCTGTAATTCTTTCAGGAGGCTGCTGTCCAGCAGTCTCATAGGCTAATCGTATTATGCTACGAAGCCAAAAAGAGAGAGAGGTAGCCGAAGCTTTTTGACCTCTCCTCTGACCAGAATAAACGACAAACAGGGAAGACGTTTGACGAAAATCCTTAGTTGCCTGTAGATAAAATTTCAGGGCACGGACTACATCTAGATTGTGTAGCAGACGTTCCTTTTTCGAGGAAGGATTAGGACACAAAGATGGAACAACAATCTCTTGATTGATATTCCTGTTAGTGACCACCTTAGGTAGGAACCCAGGTTTAGTACGCAGAACTACCTTGTCTGAATGAAAAATCAGATAAGGAGAATCACAATGTAAGGCAGATAACTCAGAGACTCTTCGAGCCGAGGAAATAGCCATTAAAAACAGAACTTTCCAAGATAACAACTTGATATCAATGGAATGAAGGGGTTCAAACGGAACACCCTGTAAAACATTAAGAACTAAGTTCAAACTCCATGGCGGAGCAACAGTTTTAAACACAGGCTTGATCCTAGCTAAAGCCTGACAAAAAGCTTGAACGTCCGGAACTTCTGACAGACGTTTGTGTAAAAGAATGGACAGAGCTGAAATCTGTCCCTTTAAAGAACTAGCGGATAACCCCTTTTCTAAACCTTCTTGTAGAAAAGACAATATCCTTGGAATCCTAACCTTACTCCATGAGTAACTCTTGGATTCGCACCAATATAAGTATTTACGCCATATTTTATGGTAAATCCTTCTGGTAACAGGCTTCCTAGCCTGTATTAAGGTATCAATAACTGGCTCAGAAAAACCACGTTTTGATAAAATCAAGCGTTCAATTTCCAAGCAGTCAGCTTCAGAGAAGTTAGATTTTGATGTTTGAATGGACCCTGGATCAGAAGGTCCTGTTTCAGAGGTAGAGACCAAGGCGGACAGGATGACATGTCCACTAGATCTGCATACCAAGTCCTGCGTGGCCATGCAGGTGCTATTAGAATCACTGATGCTCTCTCCTGTTTGATTCTGGCAATCAATCGAGGAAGCATCGGGAAGGGTGGAAACACATAAGCCATCCCGAAGGTCCAAGGTGCTGTCAAAGCATCTATCAGAACCGCTCCCGGATCCCTGGATCTGGACCCGTAGCGAGGAAGCTTGGCGTTCTGACGAGACGCCATGAGATCTATCTCTGGTTTGCCCCAACGTCGAAGTATCTGGGCAAAGACCTCCGGATGAAGTTCCCACTCCCCCGGATGAAAAGTCTGACGACTTAAGAAATCCGCCTCCCAGTTCTCCACTCCCGGGATGTGGATTGCAGACAGGTGGCAAGAGTGAGACTCTGCCCAGCGAATTATCTTTGATACTTCCATCATTGCTAGGGAGCTTCTTGTCCCTCCCTGATGGTTGATGTAAGCTACAGTCGTGATGTTGTCCGACTGAAACCTGATGAACCCCCGAGTTGTTAACTGGGGCCAAGCCAGAAGGGCATTGAGAACTGCTCTCAATTCCAGAATGTTTATTGGAAGGAGACTCTCCTCCTGATTCCATAGTCCCTGAGCCTTCAGAGAATTCCAGACAGCGCCCCAACCTAGTAGGCTGGCGTCTGTTGTTACAATTGTCCAGACTGGCCTGCTGAATGGCATCCCCCTGGACAGGTGTGGCCGATAAAGCCACCATAGAAGAGAATTCCTGGTCTCTTGATTCAGATTCAGAGTGGGGGACAAATCTGAGTAATCCCCATTCCACTGACTTAGCATGCACAATTGCAGCGGTCTGGGATGTAGGCGTGCAAAAGGTACTATGTCCATTGCCGCTACCATTAAGCCGATCACCTCCATGCATTGAGCTACTGACGGGTGTTGAATGGAATGAAGGACACGGCATGCATTTTGAAGCTTTGTTAACCTGTCTTCTGTCAGGTAAATCTTCATTTCTACAGAATCTATCAGAGTCCCCAAGAAAGGAACTCTTGTGAGTGGAAAGAGAGAACTCTTCTTTTCGTTCACCTTCCATCCATACGACCTTAGAAATGCCAGTACTAACTCTGTATGAGACTTGGCAGTTTGAAAGCTTGAAGCTTGTATCAGAATGTCGTCTAGGTACGGAGCTACCGAAATTCCTCGCGGTCTTAGTACCGCCAGAAGAGTACCCAGAACCTTTGTGAAGATTCTTGGAGCCGTAGCCAATCCGAATGGAAGAGCTACAAACTGGTAATGCCTGTCTAGAAAGGCAAACCTTAGATACCGGTAATGATTTCTGTGAATCGGTATGTGAAGGTAAGCATCCTTTAAATCCACTGTGGTCATGTACTGACCCTCTTGGATCATGGGCAAAATTGTTCGAATAGTTTCCATCTTGAACGATGGAACTCTTAGGAATTTGTTTAGGATCTTTAAATCCAAGATTGGCCTGAAAGTTCCCTCTTTTTTTGGGAACTACAAACAGATTTGAGTAAAACCCTTGTCCTTGTTCCGACCGCGGAACTGGATGGATCACTCCCATTAATAAAAGATCTTGTACGCAGCGTAGGAATGCTTCTTTCTTTATTTGGTTTGTTGACAACCTTGACAGATGAAATCTCCCTCTTGGGGGAGAGGATTTGAAGTCCAGAAGGTATCCCTGAGATATGATCTCTAACGCCCAGGGATCCTGAACATCTCTTGCCCAAGCCTGGGCGAAGAGAGAAAGTCTGCCCCCTACTAGATCCGGTCCCGGATCGGGGGCCCTCAATTCATGCTGTCTTAGGGGCAGCAGCAGGTTTCCTGGCCTGCTTGCCCTTGTTCCAGGACTGGTTAGGTTTCCAGCCTTGTCTGTAGCGAGCAACAGCTCCTTCCTGTTTTGGTGCAGAGGAAGTTGATGCTGTTCCTGCTTTGAAATTACGAAAGGAACGAAAATTAGACTGTCTAGCCCTAGGTTTGGCTTTGTCCTGAGGCAGGGCATGGCCTTTACCTCCTGTAATGTCAGCGATAATCTCTTTCAACCCGGGCCCGAATAAGGTCTGCCCTTTGAAAGGTATATTAAGCAATTTAGATTTAGAAGTAACATCAGCTGACCAGGATTTTAGCCACAGTGCTCTGCGTGCCTGAATGGCAAATCCGGAATTCTTAGCCGTAAGTTTAGTTAAATGTACTACGGCATCTGAAATAAATGAGTTAGCTAACTTAAGGGCTTTAAGTTTGTGTGTAATCTCATCTAGTGTAGATGATTCAAGTGTCTCTTCCAGAGACTCAAACCAAAATGCTGCTGCAGCCGTGACAGGCGCAATACATGCAAGAGGTTGCAATATAAAACCTTGTTGAACAAACATTTTCTTAAGGTAACCCTCTAATTTTTTATCCATTGGATCTGAAAAAGCACAGCTATCCTCCACCGGGATAGTGGTACGCTTAGCTAAAGTAGAAACTGCTCCCTCCACCTTAGGGACCGTCTTCCATAAGTCCCGTGTGGTGGCGTCTATTGGAAACATTTTTCTAAATATCGGAGGAGGTGAGAACGGCACACCGGGCCTATCCCACTCCTTAGTAACAATTTCAGTAAGTCTCTTAGGTATAGGAAAAACATCAGTACTCGCCGGTACCGCAAAATATTTATCCAACCTACACATTTTCTCTGGTATTGCAACTGTGTTACAATCATTCAGAGCCGCTAACACCTCCCCTAGTAATACACGGAGGTTTTCCAGCTTAAATTTAAAATTTGAAATATCTGAATCCAGTCTGTTTGGATCAGAACCGTCACCCACAGAATGAAGTTCTCCGTCCTCATGTTCTGCCACCTGTGACGCAGTGTCTGACATGGCCCTAATATTATCAGCGCACTCTGTTCTCACCCCAATGGTAATGGTAATTTAGCCAAAACTTCAGTCATAACAGTAGCCATATCCTGTAATGTGATTTGAAATGGCCGCCCAGATGTACTCGGCGCTACAATATCACGCACCTCCCGAGCGGGAGATGCAGGTACTGACACGTGAGGCGAGTTAGTCGGCATAACTCTCCCCTCGTTGTTAGGTGAAATATGTTCAGTTTGTACAGATTGACTTTTATTTAAAGTAACATCAATACAATTAGTACATAAATTTCTATTGGGCTCCACTTTGGCATTAGCACATATAGCACATGTATCTTCCTCTGAATCAGACATGTTTAACACACTAGCAATAAACTAGCAACTTGGAAATGCTTTTCAAGTAATTTACAATAATATGAAAACGAACTGTGCCTATAAGAAGCACAGAAAAAATTATGACAGTTGAAAATAAATAAGTTATAGCATCAAATCTTTGTAAGAAATATACAATTTTAGCAAAGGATTGTTCCCATTAGCAAAAGATAACTAACCCTGACAGCAGAAAAAATACACAAATAAACGTTTTTTATCACAGTCAACTACAATCTTCACAGCTCTGCTGTGAATGATTACCTCCCTCAAAACAAGCTTTGGAGATCCCTGAGTTCTGTAGAGATGAACCGGATCATGCAGGAAGAAAATGAACTTCTGACTGAGTTTTTTGATGCGTAGTAAAAGCGCCAAAAATGGCCCCTCCCCCTCACACATAACAGTGAGAGAGATCAGTAAACTGCTTTAATTTAAACAAAACTATTGCCAAGTGGAAAAAATAGTGCCCAAAACATTTTTTCACCCAGTACCTCAGAGAAATAAACGATTTTACCTGCCAGCAAAAAAACGTTTAACCTCAATAAATTAATTGTTATTTAAAACCTATTGCAAGTCCCTGCAAATTAGGTTAAGTCTATGCATACAGTATAAATCCAGTGAAGTACCATTCCCCAGAATACTGAAGTGTAAAATATACATACATGACAGCCTGATACCAGCTACATCTACTGCATTTAAGGCTGAGTTTACATTATAACGGTATGGCAGGATTTTCTCATCAATTCCATGTCAGAAAATAATAAACTGCTACATACCTCTTTGCAGATTAATCTGCCCGCTGTCCCCTGATCTGAAGTTTACCTCTCCTCAGATGGCCGAGAAACAGCAATATGATCTTAACTACTCCGGCTAAAATCATAGAAAAAACTCAGGTAGATTCTTCTTCAAATTCTACCAGAGAATGAATAACACACTCCGGTGCTATTATAAAATAACAAACTTTTGATTGAAGGTAATAAACTAATTAAAATCACCACAGTCCTCTCACACATCCTATCTATTCGTTGGGTGCAAGAGAATGACTGGAGGTGACGTAGGGGGGAGGAGCTATATAGCAGCTCTGCTGGGTGAATCCTCTTGCACTTCCTGTAGGGGAGGAGATAATATCCCAGAAGTAATGATGACCCGTGGACTGACCACACTTAACAGGAGAAAGCATTTTGACAGTTTTTCACCACTAGAGGGTTCATGTGTTTCACATAGATAACATTGAGCTCACGCACGTGAATTTACCGAGGAGTGAGCACTGATTGGCTAAAATGCAAGTCTGTCAAATGAACTGAAATAAGGGGGCAGTCTGCAAAGGCTTAGATACAAGGTAATTGCAGAGGTAAAATGTGTATTATTATAACTGTGTTGGTTATGCAAAACTGGAGAATGGTTAATATTGGGATTATCTATCTTTTTAAACATCAAAAATTCTGGTGTTGACTGTCCCTTTAATTGTTTAGAGCAATCAATTTTAAATAAATTAGACAGTTCAAGTTTACATCTCCTATGGTATATGCACCTAGCATAAGGTAAGTTATAAAACTAATTTAGAGGAGTATAAGCCTGTTACTACATAAATGGAAATGCAGAGCTTGTGAAACACAGCTGGCCATTTGTGCAGAAAATAAATAATATATATTTAACAACCATTTCCTATTAGTAACTCAAACTAAAGAATACTAATATGCACTGTAAATATACTAGGTGATGAACATTCTCAGCCACAAATGTTGGGTGGTATGAGCAAATGTCTTCCAGGGAGGTCAGGGAAAATGAGGCCGGATTTGACATGGGCAATATGAGCCACAAAAAATGATGTATAAGCACCACATACAATCTATAGAGTAGAAGAGCTACTTATATATGGCAGGGACTATTATTGATACATTATTAGGGTTTGAACTAACATATATAGGGAATCCCAGAACATACAATATTATTAAATAGCCTGACAGGAACATGAACAGTTAATAACAGGTCTGTAAAAGTAGTTCTATAAACTCACTATGAAGTGAGCAATTACTGATTGAACACTGGGTTAATTCTACATTATGCATAAACTTACTTAAATCTCAGCTTGAGTCATCAATGATATTTAGCAGCAAAAATTATTAGAAGCTAAAGGCTGTGACACACTGCAAGCGATGCAGCTGCTTCGCACCGCGTCGCATCGCTTCTGAAGTTCAATTATTTCATCTCTGAGTGCTCAGCTACGCGACCTGATGCAGCAGAGTGCTCAGAGATGAAAAGGCAGGACACACTGAGCGCGCACAGCTGCATCTACACGCTGCGCACCGCTCCGTTTGCAGTGTGTCACAGCCTTTAAGCTGCACAAACAATGTCTTAAATGAAGTAGATCTTAAACAAAATAGTGCATATAACTTATACAACTGAGCAATTGGAGAGCAATATTCTAAAGTGCTTTTTAGTCTCAGCCTATTCCAGAATGGTTCTGGTATTGAGTGGAGCCTAACAGGGGCAGCTCAGCTCTGAGACCATGCGTATCAGAGTAGTTCAGAAGGCCTTCTGCACATAGGGTTGTTCCATTAGTTGCTATGAGTCTACCACGAATTATCATTTCTCTTTGCTCCAAAGAAGATCCGCCTTTTTCTGTATAATTCCTCTTCTATGAAGCAGAGGAAATGGAATAAAAAAACCTGTTGATAAGTATCAAGAGAATGGATTGTTATCTCTGTGAACTTTTTTGTTCCATGTTAATTATAGGGATTTTTTTCTGCAAGCCGAATGTCTGCTCTTGTAAATCCACAATAGTGATTTTCTCAAAAAGAAAAGTGACAGAAGATCCTCCAAAACTAAATTAGTCAATAGATTGCAATCGACATCTAAGAGGAGCAAAATAGGAGAAAATGATACAGATCTAAATCATTTTCTTGCTTTCTCAACAGCAGCAACATCATAACTAGCCAGATCATTTGTTCCTAAATATAAATTAACCATCACCTCTAACACACTTTGTTTTCTTGCTGACTTAATTCTTAAAACACAATTCTAAACCCTGTGAGCAGCAGCTCCTGGAAGACTCTTTTACTCCTTCTTTGCTTTTACCTAAATACATATTGCTTACAATTGAGTCACTCACTAACAGTATTTTCCTCACAATCACATTTGCAGTTCCTGACAGTATTTTCCTACCCGGAGATTCAGAAACGAGTAGATTTCCCATATATGTTACAGCTTCAGAAGCCTTAAAGGGACACTCAAGTGTAAAATAAATTTTCATGATTCAAATGGAGCAGCTTGTGCAGTGTTAAATGTCGACAGAGTATGCTGTCTGCATTTAGTGATGCCGCGTGGATATAATTAGCTAAATATGTATATATATGTGTGTGCATATCTATTTATGTATTTATATGTGCATATATGTATTTACAGACATATATACACATATAAACACATACGTACATAAGTATATATATATATATACACACACACACACATATACAATGCCTTGCAAAAGTATTCACCCCCTTGGCATTTTTTGTGTTTTGTTGCCTCACAACCTGGAATTAACATGGATTGTTTGAGCATTTGAATCATTTAATTTACAGAACATGCCCACAACTTTGAAGATTTTTTTTTTTTATATTGTGAAGCAAACATCAAATAGGACAAAATAACAGAAAAAGTAAATGTGTATAACTATTCACCCCCCTAAAGTCAATACTTTGTAGAGCCACCTTTTGCAGCAATCACACCTCCAAGTCGCTTTGGATAAGTCTCTATGAGCTTGCCACATCTTACCACTGGGATTTTTGCCCATTCCTCCTTGCAAAACTGCTCTAGCTCCTTCAAGTTGGATGGTTTGCGCTTGTGAACAGCAATCTTTAAGTCTGACCACAGATTTTTCTATTGGATTGAGGTCTGGGCTTTGACTAGGCCATTCCAACACATTTACATGTTTCCCCTTAAACCACTCAAGTGTTGCTTTAGCAGTGTGTTTGGCGTCATTGTCCTGCTGGAAGGTAAACCTCCGTCCTAGCCTCAAATCACACACAGAGCGGTACAGGTTTTGCTCAAGAATATCCCTGTATTTAGCACCATCCATCTTTCCCTCAACTCTGACCAGTTTCCCAGTCCCGGCTGCTGAAAAACATCCCCATAGCATGATGCTGCCACCACCATGTTTCACTGTGGGGATGGTGTTCTTTGGGTGATTTGATGTGTTGGGTTTGCGCCAGACATAGCGTTTTCTTTGATGGCCGAAAAGTTCAATTTTAGTCTCATCAGACCAGAGCACCTTCCTCCATACATTTTGGGAGTCTCCCACATGACTTTTTGCAAACCCAAAAATGCCATTTTGTTTCTTACTGAAAGTAATGGCTTTGTTCTAGCCACTCTGCCATAAATCCCAACTCTATGGAGCGTACGGCTTATTGTCGTCCTATGTACAGATACTCCAGTCTCTGCTGTGAAACTCTGCAGCTGCTCCAGGGTTACCCTAGGTTTATGTGCTGCCTCTCTGATTAATGCCCACCTTGCCCGGTCCATGAGCTTTGGTGGGCGGCCGTCTCTTGGCAGGTTTGCTGTTGTGCCATGTTCTTTTCATTTGGTTATGATAGATTTGATGGTGCTCCTGGGGATCATCAAAGACTTGGATATTTTTTTATAACCTAACCCTGACTTGTACTTCTCAACAACATTGTCCCTTACTTGTTTGGAGAGTTCCTTGGTCTTCATGGCAGTGTTTGGTTACTGGTGCCTCTTGCTTAGGTGTTGCAGCCTCTGGGGCCTTTCAAAAAAGTTGTGTCTATGTAATGACAGATCATGTGACACTTAGATTGCATACAGGTGGACATCATTTCACTAATTATGTGACTTATGAAGGTAATTGATTGCACTAGAGCTTTTTATGGGCTTCATAACAAAAATTTTCTGTTTTCTATTTCTAAAAAATAGTTTTATGTATATATTTTTCTCATTTTACTTCACCAACTTAGACTATTGTGTTCTGATCCATCACATACAGTTCAGATTAATAAAACATTGAAAAAAAAGTCAAGGGGGTGAATACTTTTGCAAGGCATTGTGCATATAAGTGCATTGGAGCCCTTTGCAATCAAGTAGATGAAAACATGTAAATGCATATTTTTGCAATATTCATATTTAATAAAGTTTCTAATTATGTGTTTACTGTAAATATTTTATATTCCCATGTTCTTTACATAGGGGAATATGTTCTATGTATTTTTAAATAGATATTGCTAAATATATATATATATATATATATATATATATATATTTATGAATAAATAGAACATATTCTTCTATGTGAAGAACATTGTAATGTGAAATATTAATATTTTCATGTCTGGTTATCGCACTTTTCACTCTCCATTAAAGTCTATGGGGGATACGTTAACGCAGTTGCAATATTCTAACTTCGTCTTTTTGCAGGCTTCGGCTTAGCTCCCGAAAATTTTTACTTTCAACTTGTAATATGAACGCTACCCGATAGGCAAAAAAAGCTTACTTATAGCAGAGTTATCACGCCAGTGTGAGCGATAAATAACGCTTCACTTGTAATCTGTCCCTCAGATAGAGCGTGCAATGAGCTCCCTGCACTATGCATTAAAAGTACAGGATACTATAAAAAAGGATAATCTGCTTTAAGATTGTTTGTTTAAACTATTTAACTATCCGCTTATTGTGCTAACAATTTCTCTCCACCTAGCCCTATATGTTTTAAATAGAATTGAAAATGTTGTTAACAAAATTTGCATAATTTTGCAAATAATGAGTAGTTCCTTGTTACGTGAAAATGATCTTGTGTGTATTTATATTGACTGCTTTGCTATAGGGTGAGACTGAAGCAGGATGCCCTCCAAACTAACTGATTCTGCTGAGTTTTTCATTTGGTATCTTGCCCTTGGAATAATTGTCCCACATTGTACAAATCTGCCATGAGATCTGGGCTTATCATGAAGCTTAACTGGGAATCACACAAGATTATTATCAGTCTTACGTGCATATTTGTTTACACATTATGACATTTAGAAGTGAAAAAGAGGGCGCCACATAGCGTAATATTGTTGACTCAAGGTCCAAATATGTGGTTATTGTTATCGCTTACCAGAGATAAATGCACCGTATTATAACCGGTGCTGACAGGCAGGCTAACACTTTCAGTGGTTAGCACACTGGGTGGCCTCAGGCAGGCTGTACACAGGTGGTACTCAGCGTTCGCTTGATTGGTGTGCGTCTGTGCAGCTAATGTGTGAGACACTGCGGTGGATCAGACACTTAGAAACCTTTACCAGGAAGGATCGAAAGAGAACAAAGGACAACTTCCGTGTATAAAATAAAAGAATTTTAATCCATAAAAACTGCTACGCGTTTCTAGACCTACACCGGTCTTTTCTTCAGGCATACAAACAATGGATACAAATTTCTTAAGATCACAATCTTATATACAATTAAAAACGGAAGTTGTCATAGTTTTCAACAAGGACCAATGGGCTGTAGATGGATACACTGTGTCTCATTTGCGCTAATTGGACTTGGTCACCTGTGAAAATCATTGACCTTAGCATTGTATATCCCAAAGGACCCATAAATATAACTAAAACAATTTAAAGGGTCCCATCACAATCTGCTACAATAATCGCCAATGTATTAGAGTGTGCCTACATAAATGTTTACAATATAATATGTGATTCGCAGATCTTGATGAAATATAAGTCGTATATGATTTTGTTAAAACCGAGTGTGCCCTCATATAATAAAATATGATAGTAAAATTTAAAATGGAATCGACTACTGATTAAATAGCTCATGTTTGAATTCACTTGGAGGATATGTTGTTTTTATCTTATTCCAAAACTAAAAATGGTATGTGTGTGAGTGTGTATCGAGGATGTGATGTGTGTTGGACATGAACCAGAAATGTTATTTTAAACAAATAAATGCAATGATGTGTGTATTTTAAACAAATAAATACAATGATGTGTGTATGTAAGTAAAATATATGTACCAAAATCCATTTGGCCAGATGGATTTTAAATATCGATAAATAAAATAAAGTGATTGCAGAAATTGCAACATATGGATCGAGTTCTGTTTATTCAACGCTCAATTTCGTATGATGAACCCGAATGATAAGTGTAATAAAATTAATAACTAAAATAAAGTGCGACCCACAGCTGTGGATCATAATACACAGAGGTTCTTTTGCATGCAAATGTTATAAAACGAACATACATGTTCATAAAACAACTGGTGTTTCTATGTGTGTATATTAAACCCCTAAAAAAACCCATAATTACTTTGAAACACATTACATATACACTCAATATCCAAACCACTTGCGATATCCACAAACCACACACATCTGTCTCACATTGACCATTGCACACACCTATCACATAATCGGTTTTCACATTGAACATTCACGCATTGCCTATTAGGTCACATTTCACACCTCCACATACACACACTTATATTATAACACTTTCACTACAAGAATCCTAGGAGACCATATTAGCAATTACTTTTAGTTCCACTACACAACATGCAATCCAAGGAAGAACGTAGTTCCAAAAGACTCAGTTTCAATCTTTCAAAAGACAATAACATTTCAGACATTATATTGGAAAGTAATGAAATTAAACCCATGAGAGACCTCTTCTATTTATTAGAGGAAGAACTAAACAAAGAACACAGACACTGGTGGGACCTCACAGCTCTGGAAAAATACACAGAGGTTAAATACATTCCTAGAGGTCTTAGGATTTTGAAACATTGTTCATTCAAAGACGATCCGGTACTTTTAAAAAAGTGGTATGAGGCACTTAATGAGTGCTCCTTTAGTCTAATAAAAATTCTAATAGAACACAGACGCCAACTTTATAGCCAGAGTAGTACCAATATAGAAAAAATACAAACAGACCTTAGAGTCTACCAGCAGAATCCGGATTATAATAAGATTTTGAAAGAAATTAACGAACGTACAGACAGGTTTCAGGAAAACATTGTTCAAACTAAAAATAAAAAATTACAAAGGGACCATGAAGACTACATTAATGACAGTGTATACACTTTTAACCGCAAGGATAAATTTTCTTCAACACATGACCATCAGGAACTCAGACCAACACAACACAATAGGAGTAATAATAATTATTATAGACCTTCCCATTTTCTCCAAAACCAATCAAATTCACATCATCCTACACATTATATTCGACCTTATTACAGAACGACTCAATCTGATTTCGAACAAACAACAAATAATGAAGATCAACACAGATCCAACTGGGTTCCATCCAACAACAGAGCACAATACAATCAATATCCCACTCCTAAGGGCCCACACCAATCACATTCATACAAATCGCAACATTATCACCAATCTTCTAATAGAGATCATATGCCTCATAATAACAGAGAATTCAAATTTAGGCACAACACCAATAAGGACTCATATAACATGTCTTACCAGACAGCTCAAACATATCATCACAAAGGTACATACCAAGGAAACAATAGAAATCAAAATGGTAGTTATAGATCCCAGGCTGAAAATTCCAGTAGACATGACTACAATAGTCATAATGACACAACACATCAGTCTAGACGACCAACAATTAACCCATCATCTAACCAGTTTTGGGTTAACAATGAGAACCCACATACCCCAACTACACCGTATGAACAATACGAACAACACAATAGATTTAGTCCACTCTTAACCATAAGAGATGACGAGAGTCCTAGCACTAGTAGCAATCCACCACCACCTTTTTTAGGAATAGGCCACAACACAAGAACGGAAAATTTTCCAATCAGATTAACAAAAAGACCTCTCATAACAGAAAACGAGGCAGGAGGGGCAGAGGCCTTACCGCCAAGAAAGCGGAATTATCCAGACTAGATCAGGGCATCTTTAACTTATCATCACATACATTATCTGTAGAGGAAAAAAGAGTACTTAAGAAAGGCCTTTCCTTTTGTCCACCTAATTCACCAAATATTTTCAATTTATTTGTTGATGTGAACAATTTCACACGAAAGCTATCTTTACAGAAGTATTTCGCAAACAAAAAATTAGTTAAAGACCAACTTCACAACAATAATTCACAAATAATATTAACTGACAACATGCCGTCTGACAAATCAACACCATGTGTTATAACAAATATTGAAGACATAACCGATCACCTATTTGAAGGATATATACACACCAATGTGAAAAACAAATCAAACTTCAATCCCAATATTAGCAATAACAAATATATAGAATTATATCAAAATATGGTTCTAGAAGATTGCGAAAAATTACTAAAAACAACAGCTAAAAAAAACAATTATTCTTTTCACAGACATAAAAAAGCTTTACACAGTTTACAAAACAATCCTAATATCATCATCCGCGATGCGGACAAGGGGGGGGGGCATTATCATTCAAGATTACAAAGATTACATTAAAGAAGCAGAGAGAATCTTAGGAGATGTTAATTATTACAGAATTCTGCCTAGAGATCCTACCCCTATTTTCAAAGTAACATATCAGAAATTAATAGATAAAGGCGCACTACAGGGCATTTTAAATAAAGAAGAAAGAGAATTTTTGAAAACAGACTATCCTAGTATAGCACATTACTACCATCTTCCAAAAATCCATAAGGACAAAAATAACCCCCCCGGACGTCCTATCATAGCAGGGATTGGCAATCTGACTTACAATTTATCTTTTTACATTGACAAATTTTTACAGAAATTTGTTACCACACTTCCTTCTTACATTAGGGACAGCACTCATCTTTTACAATTATTACATGATCTCACTTTCACCAATGATAAAAAATTTTGGATTACATGTGATGTCAGTTCACTTTACTCAAATATCACTCACAATTTAGGATTGATGGCAGTTTCTCATTTTTTAGAACAGGATCCCTTTTTACCTGAGGACCAAAGAACATTCATTCTGGAATGTATTAAATACATTTTACAACATAATTATTTCTTATATTTGGTTCGATATTATTTACAGACAAAGGGAACGGCCATGGGTACCAGGTTCGCCCCAAGTTTCGCGAATCTCTTCATGGGTTATTTTGAGGAGATCTACATTCATCAAGCGAACCTTGGGGGGAACCTGGTATTCTATGGCCGTTACATAGACGATCTCATTCTAATTTGGAATGGCAGTTTAGAAGCAGCAGAATCATTCATAACACAACTCAACAATAACAACATGGGGATCACGTTTACAGCTAACATTCAACCAGATTCAATAGAATATTTAGATCTGATACTCAGTTGGGGTCCCAATTGGTCCATCACATCAAAAACATTTTTTAAAGATGTTGATAGCAACAGCTATTTAGAATACCACAGCAACCACCACAGAAGTTGGATTAACAACGTACCGCACAGTCAGTTCAGACGCATTAGGAAAAATTGTTCAGATTTTAACATCTTTCTTGAACAAAGTCAGATCATTTATAATAGATTTATAGAAAGGAATTACCCAGTCCACATTTTAGATAACGCACTAACAAGAACGAAAAGGTTAAACAGAAATGAGATATTATCCAACAATAACAAAAATAAAAGAACAACCAACAGTTCAACAAACCAAGATGAGATTATGTTCATCACACAATACAATAACAATTTTCAAAAAATAAATCAGATAATACACAAACATTGGCATGTCATTCAAAGGGATCCGGTTTTAAGAAATATTGTACAAGATAGACCTAAGATAGTTTACAGGAGGGCTCCCATTCTGAGAAGTAAACTAGCACCAAGCAAAATAGTTAAACATATACAACACCGATCTAAGAATAATACACAAACCAAAAATGGTATATTTGGCCTACAAGGAACATACAAATGTGGAAAAACCAGTTGTAATTCTTGTCAATACATTAAACATGGTAGTAAATCTTTCAGATCCCACACCACTGGTGATACATATCCCATTCAGGGCTTTTATAACTGCAATTCTTCTTTTGTGGTTTACCTATTGGAGTGTATATGCGGCCTACAATATGTAGGCCGCACCTGTAGAAAAGTCAAAACAAGGTGGGGAGAACACCTGCGTAATTGTAAAAACTGTAAGAAAACGAAAATCAAACACAGTGTGCCAAACCATTGTCTAAGCAAACATCAAGGCAATCCATACACTTTCAAATACACACCTATAGATTTCATCCCTAGGTCTGCCGATTACAATAGAACGAATAAACTCAGACAACGAGAAACTTTTTGGATTTTTAAGTTAAAAACACTTTTTCCTGATGGCTTAAATGCAAATTTAGATTTAGCAGCATTTAATTAACAATCAAACTTATGACCAACGATAAAATATATTTGCTCGAACACTCATGCAGTACACTGAACTAGTCTGAATAACGTTGTTATACTGGTCACTTTAAATACATCAGAACAGCTTCAACACCTTGAATTAGCCTATAGACCTAGTCACCATAACATGAAATCGTCTCCATAAATCCACTAACTAATCCTCTTTCACAAACATCAATAACACTTTGTACAGAACAACACAAGCTAAATATTGACACTAACATCTCACTAACAGCAGTCCCAAAATCCCATTGGATATTATCATTGTCTGATCAACTTTGGCTTACTGGCCACATCAGAGACATCAGATGCTTATCAACCTTTTGAAATATAAATTAAAAATTAATTCCTCAAATAAAGAATATAAACAAAGATTATTTATTCAATCGACATTTTTACCCTTTTGTTTTGATTACAAAAGTCTAGACACCATAGGATCAAAATCAGCTAAACAACAAAAGGTCTACGCTATGATCACTCACTACAGATGTGTTAGACTATATACACACATAGAAACACCTGTTGTTTTATGAACATGTATGTTCGTTTTATAACATTTGCATGCAAAAGAACCTCTGTGTATTATGATCCACAGCTGTGGGTCGCACTTTATTTTAGTTATTAATTTTATTACACTAATCATTCGGGTTCACCATACGAAATTGAGCGTTGAATAAACAGAACTCGATCCATATGTTGCAATTTCTGCAATCACTTTATTTTATTTATCGATATTTAAAATCCATCTGGCCAAATGGATTTTGGTACATATATTTTACTTACATACACACATCATTGTATTTATTTGTTTAAAATACACACATCATTGCATTTATTTGTTTAAAATAACATTTCTGGTTCATGTCCAACACACATCACATCCTCGATACACACTCACACACATACCATTTTTAGTTTTGGAATAAGATAAAAACAACATATCCTCCAAGTGAATTCAAACATGAGCTATTTAATCAGTAGTCGATTCCATTTTAAATTTTACTATCATATTTTATTATATGAGGGCACACTCGGTTTTAACAAAATCATATACGACTTATATTTCATCAAGATCTGCGAATCACATATTATATTGTAAACGTTTATGTAGGCACACTCTAATACATTGGCGATTATTGTAGCAGATTGTGATGGGACCCTTTAAATTGTTTTAAATTGTTTTAGTTATATTTATGGGTCCTTTGGGATATACAATGCTAAGGTCAATGATGTTCACAGGTGACCAAGTCCAATTAGCGCAAATGAGACACAGTGTATCCATCTACAGCCCATTGGTCCTTGTTGAAAACTATGACAACTTCCGTTTTTAATTGTATATAAGATTGTGATCTTAAGAAATTTGTATCCATTGTTTGTATGCCTGAAGAAAAGACCGGTGTAGGTCTAGAAACGCGTAGCAGTTTTTATGGATTAAAATTCTTTTATTTTATACACGGAAGTTGTCCTTTGTTCTCTTTCGATCCTTCCTGGTAAAGGTTTCTAAGTGTCTGATCCACCGCAGTGTCTCACACATTAGCTGCACAGACGCACACCAATCAAGCGAACGCTGAGTACCACCTGTGTACAGCCTGCCTGAGGCCACCCAGTGTGCTAACCACTGAAAGTGTTAGCCTGCCTGTCAGCACCGGTTATAATACGGTGCATTTATCTCTGGTAAGCGATAACAATAACTACATATTTGGACCTTGAGTCAACAATATTACGCTATGTGGCGCCCTCTTTTTCACTTCTAAATTACAGATATCTCCTTCCCGAAGACCAGAGGAGCTTTGCCGCCAGCACATCTGATTGCTTTACAAGATTCAGCACCATCATCTCATATGAACTAATATGGTTTGTCCTTAGACCAAAATCACTTACTATTATTTTTTCAGCGCACCCCGCTCACGGTTCCCCTAGGGGTTCCCCTTTCATTATGACATTTACATTAGAATGGCAGAATAACAAAATAATACATACAATTTGGTGAGCTGGAACTGAGTATCTCCTGCAGGTATATATAATGTTTGGGTGGCTTTTTTGGCCCAAAATAAAAAACTAATTTATAATAAACTACCAATGGCCCTTAAAAGCGCCTTTTGTAGGGCATTGTGCTAAAGTTAACAGCTCTTTTACTAATAAAATACAACAAACACCCCCTAACATTACAACCCCCCACCCCCAAACCCACAAAATAAAAAAACCTAACTAAAAAAAAACCTAATCTACCCATTGCCCTGAAAAGGACATTTGTATTGGCATTGCCCATAAAAGGGCATTCATCTCTTTTACTGCCCTTAAAAGCGCATTCAGCTCTTTTTTGGGCCATTAAAATAAAAAAAAGCCCTAATCTAAAAAAAAAAAAACACCCCAAAAAAAACCTAACGCTAACCCCAAAATCGGTACTTATAGTTGCTGATCTTCACCCCAGCGGCGAAGCGTCTTCATCCAGGCGGCTCCATCTTCATCCATCGCGGGAGCAGCATCTTCTTCATCCCTGCGGAGGCAGAGCGGTCAATGCGCGGAGACGGAGGTCCAGGCGGAGGTCCATCGATTTGACGTGGAGGTCCTCTTCATGCGATCGTCTGCGCACACTGAGGATTCAATGCAAGGTACCCCTTTTATATTGGGGTACCGTTGCATTCCTATTAGCTGAACATTTCAAATCAGCCAACAGGAATTAGAGCTGCCTAAATCCTATTGGCTGATTTGAACAGCCAATAGGATTCAAGCAGCTCTCATTCCTATAGGCTGATACAAATGCCCTTTTCAGAGCAATGGGTAGATTACGTTTTTTTAGTTAGTTTTCTTTTATTTTGTGGGTTTGGGGGGTGGGGGTTTGTAATGTTAGGGGGTGTTTGTTTTTATTTGTTTGCAAAATAGCTGTTAACTTTAGGGCAATGTCCTACAAAAGGCCCTTTTAAGGGCCCTTGGTAGTTTATTATAGATTCTTTTTTTTTTTTTTTTTTTTTTTTTAAACGGGGTATTAGAATAGGAATTATTTTTATTTTTTTGGATAAATTTGTTTGTTATTTTTTGTAATGGTAGATTTTTTATTTTTTGTAATTTTAGTGTTTATTATTTTTTTTAATTGTAGTTTTAATTTTTTAGTAAACTAATCTTTAGTAATTTTTACTAATGTTAGGTTTTATTTGAGTAAGCTTAGCTTTTATTTATATTTCACAGGTAAGTTTGTATTTATTTTAACTAGGTAGTTAGTAAATCGTTATATTGTAGCTAGCTTAGGTTTTATTTTTATTTCACAGGTAAGTTTGTATTTATTTTTAAATAAGTAGTTAGTTAATAATTGTAACTTTAATTTAGGTCTATTTTAATTATGTTAAAGTTAGGAGGTGTTAGGTTTAGGGGTTAATATAGTTTAATCTAGGTTGTTGTGATGTGGGGTCCGGCGGTTTAGGGGTTAATAGGTTTAGTTAGTGTTGGCCTTGTGGGTGTATGGCGGTTTAGAGGTTAATAGGTTTAGTTAGTGTTGGAAAAGTTTGGGAACGACGGTTTAGGGGTTAATAGGTTTATTTTGTGTTTCAGTTAGTGTCGGTGATGTCGGGAAACTGCTGTTTAGAGGTTAATAGGTTTAGTTAGTGTTGGTGATGTTTGGGAACGGCGGTTTAGGGGTTAATAGGTTTATTTAGTGTTTCAGTAAGTGTTGGTGATGTCGGGGAACTGCGGTTTAGGGGTTAATAGGTTTAGTTAGTGTTGGCAATGTTTGGGAACGGTGGTTTAGGGGTTAATAGGTTTATTTAGTGTCAGCGATGTGGGGGAACTGCGGTTTAGGGGTTAATAGGTTTAGTTAGTGTCGGCGATGTTGGAGAACTGCGGTTTAGGGGTTAATAGGTTTAGTTAGTGTCGGCGATGTCAGGGAACGGTGGTTTAGGGGTTAATAGCTTTATTTAGTGATTTAGTTGGTTTCGGCGATGTCGGGGAACGGCGGTATAGGGGTTAATAGTTTTATTTAGTGATTTAGTTAGTGTCGGCAATGTCGGGGAACTGCGGTTTAGGGATTAATAGCTTTATTTAGTGATTTAGTTAGTGTCTGCGATGTTGGGGAACTGCGGTTTAAATTAGAACAATGAAAAATTCAGAATATGAATAATGGATCCGAATATTCGGAAACTGATTTATTCATTTTTGGAATTTTTCAGGATTTTAGTTATGGTGCCGATTGGGAAATTCGAAAGCATTTGAATCTACGAATCGGCCAAAATTCGGGCAAAAACGAAATTCGTCCGAAACGAAACGCACATGTCTAGTAAAAATCCATTTTATGAAGAAAAGGTTCATAGATTGTGATCAACTCTTTAATCAGACAACGCATGTTGCAATTATATTTTAATAAATTTTATGGGGTATTAAAATATATGGGAGATGTTTGTTAAGACACTAACAAGTTGCAATCAAACTCAACCCCCCCTCCCCTATAATTTAATAACTCATTTTATAATGTTCTTCTTTCACAATAGCTGTCTTCTCTTTTCGTTTTTCTTTTCATGTTGGTCTCTATAAAGCCTGTAAGAAAAAAATGTACCATATACGTTTCAGTCTGTTTATCTTGTAGAGATGTTGCAGTTATTGTAGCTGTAATTCAGGCAGGTTAAAGAATACTGGTCGGCACATTTTAAATGGAATGTCATGTCATCATCCGTATGTAAGCCAAATATACTGTTGTTTTTTTAAACACAGCTAATTCTAAAATAATGGAATCTAAGCCATTATCATTATTAATTAATGCAATAAAAGACTTAAATTACAGGTTTAAATCTTTACCTTTATAAATAATACTGGTTCAGGCTCCAGCTTACATGACCTTTCCATAATGTCTAATGCTAAAAACCAATAGTTAATGTATTAAAAATCAGTAAGATGTAATTTCACCCCCTTTAGCCTGAACTTTTTTTTTCTTTTAATTATTTAATGACTGTGCTTAGTCATGCTTAGTTAAGGAGCACTGTAAAATCAGGGCAGTCTGGCATGCTGCCAAAATCCATTTTCTCTAGTCTCTGCCTCCTTGTTTTGTCACATGTCAAATGGAAACCTTACTAAGGGCTAGATTATCCCAAATTTGCCCGTTTGCGGGCGCACAATAATTAACCAGCCATTACAAGTGGCTGGTTATTGCTACTGTGAACTGGTTAATTTTCTAAAAGTGCCCCAAATGCCCTCAAAATAGAGGGCATTATAGTTTTTTATAAAAAAAAAATATATATTATATAATTTTATTTTTAATAAAAAATAACTGCACTAGGCAGTTTGGGGGCTTTAAAGGTGGTGGGAGTGGGGTGTTAGAAAAAAAAAAAAAAACGGCACTGAAAAATGCCTTTACATTGTGGTTAAAGGGAACAGTGTGTTTCCATAGACTGCAATGTAAATATATATGTATATGATTATATACATATATATTTATGTGTTAATAATATAAATATTAACACATATATATGTATATATTCATATATATTTAAAAATGCCGCCCATCGCTGCACTACTTACCCCCTTCACGTTCGCATTGCAATTTACTTGTAATACCAGTGCACATTACAGTGCGCTGGTATTACCAAGTGGAGCACTAATATCGCTTGTAATCTAGCCCTTAGTGTTTTGAAGTATTATGCATAACATACTGATAGAGTCTGGAGGAATAAGCATTAGGCATAACATACTGATAGAGTCTGGGGGAATAGATTATCATTGTGTTACATGGATTCAAGAATATAATTTTTTACTTTTCATTTTTAGGTTTTTGGGTTATTTTGAGAGTCTTGCATAGGTTTCTGCACTTTATTTGCTGTTTAGAATATATTACAAGTGATTACAAGTGGCACGCTAATTTATTTTTCTTGCTTGTGCAAAAACATTGCTCAAAGTAAAGTTTTTTTGTTGTTTTTTTTTTTATTGAGGTTGTTATAAACATATACAGTGTATGTAGAATTGCCAAAACTTAAGTAGTACAAACGTGGGGATACAATTCACAGAAATAGAACAGTGTACAGTCAGGTAAATACAGATTCAAAATGAAATGGGCAGAGATAGCTGTAGCCTAATTTTTATAAATATATAGACCTCTTCTGAAATTAGTAGGCCACTCCTGGACCGTGGTAAAAAATAAATACTCAATGGGGCAAACAAGTTGAGTCCATAGCCACTTTTGGTCTTGCTAAAGTATAAAACGTTAAATATAGATATCAACAACAAATTATGTGATAAGTTTCTACCATAATAGGTAATATTTTGTTCTTCTGTAAACATATGAATTAAGGCTGTGACACACTGCAAGCGATGCGGCGCGAGGCGAAGCAGCTGCTTTGCTTCGCGTCGCATCGCTTCTGAAGTTCAGATATTTCATCTCTGATCGCTCAGCTACGCCACCTGACGCAGCAGAGTGCTCAGTGATGAAAAGGCAGGACACACTGAGCAAGCACAGCGGCATCTATACGCTGTGCGCCGCTCTGCTTGCAGTGTGTCACAGCCTTTACACTCATCAGCAAATCGTCACCGTCTAGAGAAATACAAGTGATCAGACATATGCGTACAATTAATACCGAAATAGCAGCAGTTGTATAATAGATCTTTTATCAATCTGTCTATTCCGTTGCAATACAGAATATGTGTTGTTCACACTTCAAAGTCCATCTATAACTGGAAATTTTTAAGATCACTAAGAAGAAATATTGTTGATGAGTGAATTAGGTTGTTGCTATGTAAAGAGAAAATAAATGTTTCTACAGGATTAATTTTCCTTTGCTTACGAAGTAAGCTCAATGGTATAAGGGTGGGGGGGAATAAGGGGTGATAGGGGGGCGGACCCATCAAAAACTCAAAGTGGTGAGGTATCTATATGGGGGGCGTGAGTAGTGTCATATAGTGTACGAAGACTTATGAAACAATATGGGTCATAAAATCTAGACAGGGAGCTATAATAAGGTAACTTTTAGGCTTCATGGAATCTGGTACAAACATAATAGCTGATAGGATGCAGCAGCTAGACACTGCTTGGGGTTTAGTATAAGTGGGGTACTGCATGATCCGGTAAGATAAAAAAAGAAAGTCAGAAATTAAACAGAACTTAAATCTAGCATATACATAAACAAAAACATGTTCTCACACTGACAGATAGTTTTAGCTTACTACACTTAGCTTAAATATGCTACACTCATAATGAGGGGAAATGCATGGGAAACTTATCTGGGATAAGAGCTTAATGCGTATAGGAATTAAGAGCATGCTAATAATATATAGGTAAACTGTGGTTTCATGCACGTTGAAGTATTCTGTATTTAGGGGGTTCTTAGTGATACAGATTATATAAATATAGATGAGTAAAAGTTCAAAAAATATAACTCTAGGAACCATAGGAATTGCTATAACCCCTACAAAAGCTGATAAAGTGCAATCAGCATAACATTTCTACCACAGATATACTGATTGGATATATTAATACTACAGCTAGAACAGTAGATATAGAATGTCCAAACACCCCAACATTTCCCAAATATTATAAGTCTCATGTCGTTCCGACCAATTCTGCATAGTTATATACAACAGATATATACCGGGCTCCCTGGACTGTTAATATTTGTGCAGTGAATAAATCTGTAGTTTAAAGCATGTTACTATAGGTAATAGACCCCAACCAAACAATATAGGAGACTTGATTGCCTATAGTATGCAAAAATTACCTGTAATATACCAAACAAGAAAAAAATAATTAAATAAAAATGAATACTCTGTCTCAGTAACAATTGATCTCCATAGTAGCGGGCTTAAGCATTCAGCGTCCTTGTACCAGAGCTCACAGGAGCTCCTTCCGAAACATAGAAGAAAGCCAACTTTGCTGAGTCAGAGGATCTCTCACTACCCCACGCTACACTTGTCAAGGCTACCTTGGTGTAGTAGAGCCTTCAGCAGAGCGGAGGTGTAATGCACCTCCACTTTTAGGTGCAGCGGGGTCACTATATATCTAAACCTATATACTGTATCTATATGAGTATATACAGATATAGATCTATACAGATATATAGAAATATATATTTAAAAATGCAAAAAACATTCTGAATGTGAATGCAAAAAACATTGGAATGTTAAATGTTTCCAAGTGATCTAACACACAGTAAAACATAAAAACATGATGGGGGCGTGTCTAGGCAGCATTCGTGTCAGGTCGCATTATCAGAAGCTCTGGGTGAGAACTGGACAATCCGCTGATTAAAACCAGATAGAGGGAGCATCTTTAAGAAACAAGATCACTTACAAGTGCAGCATAACTTCCTAAACCGAGTAGTACCAGATTTGCTGAAACTATGATCCTGGAGTGCTGATCTAGACCGTCAAGGCCTCTGGCGGCAGACTACCTACAGGACCTTGGCACTCCCCCCCCCCCCTGGTAAGACAGTCTCATTTGGACTATAACTTCTCAGTTTTCACACTCATCAAGTTAGTGGGAGACCTCTGTGTTGTCTTGAGAGACAGCAATATAATATATCAGAATGGACCCTGAAGAAACCCTGTTACTATATGTTATCACTAGATTATTTGAGGATCTGCTTATATACCTATCTGACCACCTGGCAAGATTGTGGGGTAGTATTTGCACTCCTAAGTACAAAACAAGATCCCCAAATATATCGGACACTATACGGAACATGACAGAGAAAACATATGGCCGATGATGAGACACATGATTGATATCCAACATCGCTCAGAGTTCCAGACTAAACATGGGACTGCCCCAGAGTCTAGATGTCAGAATGGGAGCCTTGACAGAGTGACAATCCCTTCTGGGTTTGCATACATGAGCGGCTTGCTCTTACCAAGTGTACATAAGTTACCATCGCAGGGTGGGACTAAGCACGATAAAATAGCTGGTCGTGCTAATGCTGGACACTGCAATGATTCTGAAACTACAGCACCGGCTGAAATTGCAGGAGATTCCGAGCCTGAAACTTTGTCACGATTCACTGGCAGAGGCGCAGCAACTACATTTTTCCAAGCTGATGTGGGAGAAGCAGGAACCGATGCGCTTTCCGAATCATAATCAGATCCGAGTTATGTATACTAGGATTGCACAACAGTTGCTAGCTGTGTTCACAGACCGAAGCAACACCTCAAACTGCCTACAAATATGGACACCGATGGGTCCTTCAGTCGTACCTCGCAGTTTTTTGGTGACAGGGAATTTGCTACAAAGTTTTGGCTGTCTTGAACAGTCCAATAACCAACACCTTAATAGACTCGGTGTGATGGTCTGGCATTGGAGCCCCAGGCAATTGACTGAGAACAACGGTAATATGGGAATAGGGTGACACTTCAGTTTAAATAGTTAAGGCTAGGTAAGCTTTTTGTTGCCTTGAGGACTACTACAATTCTCCCAGTATCCACTTTTATAATTCTGAGCTTACTACTACCCACCGGCTGCTTTGTCTCTGTCTCCTCCTAATGACAATCTCAAGATCAGAGAATTGAGGATTCTATGGGACTATCTATACCCAACCCGGGGTTTAGAAGAAATATACACCATTATTCTCTATTATTAGTTACTCATACTGTTCCATATATAGTAACACCCGTGGTTAATTTCTAGCCTTTCTGAATAGATAATGTGACTTTTCTTACTTGGATACCCTCTAATTTACTAGTATTACTGTTTTTGCAGACATTTACACTTCAAGACTGAGTATGTAACATATTAACCTAGATGTATGTGCAGCTGATTGTCATTGTTTTATTTAATTGCACATAATAGTACCACAAGAATTCCTCCTAGTGATTTTTATAGCAAGTTGCAGGCGTATTAATGGAGCTTATGGTTATTGTCAACTCAGGAGATGCCCCTAAGTCTAATTTATATGTTAAATTTTTATATCCCTCATCACCTGGTCCATATGTAATGCTCTATACTTGATAATATGGGGCCGATTTAATAAGGGACGAATGGCCCTGAATGCACCTGTTTCCGTGGAAGCCTTCAGGCTCACCGGAAACAGGAGAACCACTGCTCCTTAACTTGTCCACCGCCCCTGCTAGCGGACGATTGGCCGTGAATCTGCAGGGGGCGGTATTGCACAAGCAGTTCACCAGAACTGCTTGTGCAATGATAAATGCCGACAGCGTATGCTGTCGACATTTATCGATGTGCGGCGGACATGATCCACATGTTAATTAATCGGCCCCTATAGCCAAGCTTGTTTCTCCAGTACACAATCTCCTCCCCCACTATTATTATTTTTTTTGGTGTTGTTGCATCATTAGCGGCCAAAATTATGTGGCGCACTGCACTTGTTTTAATTTTAGAGGTGTGGATTATTTTAAATATCCTATTTTTGCTTTATTTTGAAATGAGTGGAGAGATATCTAAAGAGTAATAATATAATATAGGACCAGCACTCCATATTATTAGCTTCATTACATATCACACTCAGCTACTTACTCTTATTGGTCTGCTAGACACAACCCTATGTAAATATTAATGTTTTGGTTGGCTTGATATGCCTTATTTGTAGCCATACAATGGGATATTAGACTCATAAATAATCAGTCCCTTCATGCCATGTTTCACTCGACCCATTGGTCGCCCTTTTACTTACATGCAGCAAAGCATTCACTGAGGTTTAAATAACTTACTAACCTCATGCTACTAGAGATACATTTTATGTACATGTTGTAATTGGCTCTCATTTTCACCCGGTAGGATCACAAACGGCTAGATTATGAGTTGTGCGTTAGGGTTAAAAAGCAGCCTTAAGAGGTCCTAACGCTGCTTTTTTAACGCCCGCTGGTATTACAAGTCTTGCAGGTACAGGTTCACCGCTCACTTTTTGGCCAGACTCGGAAATACCGCAAATCCACTTACGTCAATTGTGTATCCTATATTTTCTATGGGACTTGCATAGAGCCGGTATTACGAGTCTGACCAAAAGTGAGCGGTAAACCCTCTCCTGTCAGGATTGGTACCACATTTAAAAGTCAGTAGTTAAGAGTTTTACACTACAACCCCGTAGCATAAAATCTTAACTAAAGTGCTAACAAGTATGCTAACACCCATAAACTACATATTAACCCCTAAACCGAGGCCCCCCCACATCGCAAAAACTAAAATACATTTTTAACCCCTAATCTACCGAACCGGACATCGCCGCCACTATAATAAACATATTAACCCCTAAACCGCCGCACTCCCGCATCGCAAACACTAGTTAAATATTATTAACCCCTAATCTGCCGGCCCTAACATTGACAACACCTACCTATAATTATTAACCCCTAATCTGCCACCCCCAACGTCGCCGCCACTATATTAAATGTATTAACCCCTAAATCTAAGTCTAACCCTAACTCCCCCTAACTTAAATATAATTACAATAAATATAAATAAAATTAATACAATTCACTAAATTATTCCTATTTAAAACTAAATACTTACCTATAAAATAAACCCTAAGCTAGCTACAATAAAACTAATAGTTACATTTTAGCTATTTTAGGGATTATTTTTATTTTACAGGCAACTTTGTATTTATTTTAACTAGGTACAATAGTTATTAAATAGTTATTAACTATTTAATAACTACCTAGTTAAAATAAAGACACATTTACCTGTAAAATAAAACCTAACCTAAGTTACAATTACACCTAACACTACACTATAATTAAATAAATTACCTAAACTAAATGCAATTAATTACAATTTAAAAAAATTAACTAAAGTACGGAAAAAAAACTAAATTACAGAAAATAATAAAATAATTACAAGAATTTTAAACTAATTACACCTACTCTAATCCCCCTAATAAAATTAAAAAAAAAAAAAAAAAAAGCCCTACCCTACACTAAATTACAAATAGCCCTTAAAAGGGCCTTTTGCGGGGCATTGCCCCAAAGAAATCAGCTCTTTTACCTGTAAAAAAAAAGTACAAATACCCCCCCAACATTAAAACCCACCACCCACACAATCAACCCTACTCTAAAACCCACGCAATCCCCCCTTAAAAAAACCTAACACTAACCCCTTGAAGATCACCCTACCGTGAAACGTCTTCACCCAACCGGGCAGAAGTGGTCCTCCAGACGGGCAGAAGTCTTCATCCAGACGGCATGTTCTATCTTCGTCCATCCGGCGCAGAGCGGGTCCATCTTCAAGACATCCGACGCGGAGCATCCTCTTCAAACGACGGCCGACTGAAGAATGAATGACGTAATCCAAGATGGCGTCCCTTCAATTCCGATTGGCGGATAGAATTCTATCAGCCAATCGGAATTAAGGTAGAAAAAATCCTATTGGCTGATGCAATCAGCCAATAGGATTGAAGTTCAATCCTATTCAATCCTATTGCATCAGCCAATAGGATTTTTTTCTACCTTAATTACAATTGGCTGATAAAATTCTATCAGCCAATCGGAAATTGAAGGGACGCCATCTTGGATGACTTCATTTAAAGGAACCTTCATTCTTCAGTCGGCCGTCGTTTGAAGAGGATGCTCCGCGTCAGATGTCTTGAAGATGGACTTGCTCCGCGCTGGATGGATGAAGATAGAATATGCCGTCTGGATGAAGACTTCTGCCCATCTGGAGGACCTCTTCTGCCCAGCTTGGATGAAGAATTCTGCCCATCTGGAGGACCACTTCTGCCCGGTTGGGTGAAGATGTCTCACGGTAGGGTGATCTTCAAGGGGTTAGTGTTAGGTTTTTAAAGGGGGGATTGGGTGGGTTTTAGAGTAGGGTTGGTTGTGTGGGTGGTGGGTTTTAATGTTGGGGGGTATTTGTACTTTTTTTTACAGGTAACAGAGCTGATTACTTTGGGGCAATGCCCTGCAAAATGTCCTTTTAAGGGCTATTTGTAGTTTAGTGTAGGGTAGGGCTTTTTATTTTGGGGGGCTTTTTATTTTGTTAGGGGGATTAGAGTAGGTGTAATTAGTTTAAAAATCTTGTAATTATTTTATTATTTTCAGTAATTTAGTGTTTGTTTTTTTCGTACTTTTTTTTTTTTAAATTGTAATTAATTGTATTTAGTTTAGGGTATTTATTTATTTATAGTGTAGTGTTAGGTGTAATTGTAACATAGGTTAGGTTTTATTTTAAAGGTAAATTTGTCTTTATTTTAACTAGGTAGTTATTAAATAGTTAATAACTATTTAATAACTATTGTACCTAGTTAAAATAAATACAAAGTTGCCTGTAAAATAAAAATAAACCCTAAGATAGATACAATGTAACTATTAGTTATATTGTAGCTAGCTTAGGGTTTATTTTATAGGTAAGTATTTGGTTTTAAATAGGAATAATTTTGAGAATTGTATTAATTTTATTTAGATTTATTTAAATTATATTTAAGTTAGGGGGGGTTAGGGTTAGACTTAGGTTTAGGGGTTAATACATTTAATATAGTGGTGGCGACGTTGTGGGCGCCAGATTAGGGGTTAATAAATGTAGTTAGGTTGAAGCAACATTGGGGGTGGCAGATTACGGGTTAATAAATATAATGTAGGTGTCGGCGATGTTGGGGGCACCAGATTAGGGGTTCATAAGTAAATAATCTCAGGGTCCATATATCTGCGTGGTCCCCCACTCTTCAAATTGAAAAGTTTATAAGGCCCAAAAGAAGCCTGAGAGATTTAATATATATTACTCCCTATGTGTGAAATAAATATTGATTGAAGTCTAAAAGTGACTTCCTTTGGAGGTGGGAGATATACAAATATACACGTTAAAAATGTTATAAAATTAGGTTATGTTATAAATTATTTGCTCTATGTTTTATAATAATGAACTGTATTGTTATATAGTCATATATTGTGGTCTCACTACTTGGCAATGTTATATTTGTGATGTATATATGCGTATACAGGACAGTCATGCCATTGATTATTGTATCTCGCTTGAGATTTTGTCTTTGATTTCCAGAAGCAAATAATGCTTGTACCTGTATCTTTCAAACCTCAATAACAAATATTTTAAAAAATAAAATAAAAAAAATAAACATAATAAACATAAACATATTAAAATTTAATAAATATTATTTTTCATGTCTAAAGGTATTTGTCTGGGACGTGCTCCAAAGTGTAAATATATATATATATATATATATATATATATATATATATATATATATATATATATATATATGTATATGTGTCATTAAAGTACTTATGTTGTGCTTGGTGCAACTTTTTTTTTACTCCTTACACTTTACACTTGGGGGCCGATCTACCATTGTGCGGACAGACATCGAGAAATGCCGACATCATACGCTTCTTAACTTCTGCTAAAGGTGGACCGGAAGCGGAGTGGGTCAGAAGCAGCATCCGCTGCTTCATAAATCGACCCCTTGGTCTTCAGTCGCGCAGATTCTAACACATTCTTACTTAACTGCCCACACATACTATGCTCCACTGTCTCGGCCGTTGACAGCAAAACCCCACACCAGGCAATAACATCATCTAGACATAGGCCGGTCATATAAGACACAACTATATGATGATAAGCTTTGTTAATTATTCAAAGCTTTTATCATACAAATCTGTTGGGACTATACAAGAGAATTGTCATATAGTAGTATTATTATTATCAGCTATTTTAATTATTAACAATATAAATTAAACAGTGCAAACTTTTGCCTAACTGCTATGTCCACATATTTATCAGCTCTAATCAAAATAGTATATACATAAAAGATATGAGTATTAATATGTGGTAAAGCAGCTTCTGTTGTAGTCACCTCACAGAGTTCTATAAATAAGTTACCCAACTCCATTCCTGTAGTATGTGCCATCAAAAGTGTCACTGAGCGTCAGTGTAAAAAAAAAAAAAACATTTTACACATTCCAAAGCTAAAAAAATGCACTTTGGTAAAACTAGAAAGCCACGGCTACTGTTTTCTTTAAAATATTAATATCCTGAACACAAAATCTTCTTCCTAAAAACAGAAAAAAACACGTAAAAAGCTAAAAAATACACAACTTTTTAAATCACAACAAGACTTAAATACATATTACAGTATTTTATAATATAATTCATATAAATAATACATTGTAGACAAATGTATAATATACCCACGATCCGCAAACTCCTATAGGTGTATCATTGATCTCCTAGTTTGTATTGTAACAAAATGGGTTGAGCTTCGGTCGAGACATGTAAATTGTATCTCCAAACAAAAATGTCTAAATAGATCATTTACACCTTCAATGTAGGTATCAATGCTGCTTTTAAAATTCCTCCTGATTTCAGCCCTTTTTAACATTTCACTGGCAATCTTGATCGCACTACGGATCCCCTTTTAAAATGTCGCTTTTGCCACAAGGCTTTTATTATCTGGCCCATAGTGACAGGTAGCTCAGCCAGGGCCACAATTTCTTACCTGTCACGTGCTTAGCACCAAATTGTCACTAGTAGACACAGCAGTAAATCTATAATGTAACAAGGGGGTGGGTGGCACCAAACTGAGAGTTGAGGACCAAAAAAAAAAAAAAAGGATTTTTGTCATGTTTCACTCGACCCCTTGGTCGCCCTTTTACTTACATGCAGCTTGGCATTCACTGAGGTTTAAATTACTTACTAACCTCATGCTACTAGCCTCCTATGAGGAGATACATTTTATGTACATGTTTTAATTGGCTCTCATTTTCACGCGGTAGGATCACAAAGTTTCTACGTTGAATGTGGACACCTACTCTCTAAATAATCTCAGGGTCCAAATATCTGCGTGGTCCCCCACTCTTCAAATTGAAAAGTTTATAAGGCCCAAAAGAGGCCTGAGAAATTTAATATATATTACTCCCTATGTGTAATATAAATATTAATTGAAGTCTAAAAGTTGCTTCCTTTGGAGGTGGGAGATATACAAATATACACGTTAAAAATGTTATAAAATTAGGTTATGTTATAAATTATTTGCTCTATGATTTATAATCATGTACTGTATTGTTATATAGTCATATATTGTGGTCTCACTACTTGGCAATGTTATATTTGTGATGTATATATGCGTATACAGGACAGTCATGCCATTGATTATTGTATCTCGCTTGAGATTTTGTCTTTGATTTCCAGAGGCAAATAATGCTTGTACCTGTATCTTTCAAACCTCAATAACAAATATTTTAAAAAATAAAATAAATAAAACAAACATAATAAACATAAACAAATTAAAATTTAATAAATATTAATTTTCATGTCTAAAGGTATTTGTCTGGGACGTGCTCCAAAGTGTAAATATATATATATATATATATATATATATATACTGTATATATATATATATATATATATATATATATATATATATAATATATATATATGTGTATATATATGTATATATATATATATATATATATATATATATATATATATATATATATATATATATATATATATATATATATATATATATATATATATATACAGAGAGAAGTGCACTCACAGGAACGAACAACTGGCTCAATCACATTGTTTGCCTGTTCCATGGCGATTTACCACCTGGGTGCAACTTTTTAGCCCAGTAATGCTTTTCACAGAGTAGAACTTTCCTGTAGCATATCAGTCTGATCCCGCCTATTACGGTCAATCCAGCACCGAAATACCAGGCAATTCCTCTCTGAACAAGGAACACAGCAACCCCAGACGATCGTTTCGGCCTTCATTGGGCCTTTTTTTCTACTCTGTGAAAAGCATTGCTGGGCCAAAAGAAGTTGCACCCAGGTGGTAAATCGCCATAGAACAGGCTAACAATGGTATTGAGCTGGTTGTTCCTTCCTGTGAGTGCATTTCTCTGTGTGTGTATATATATATATGTGTGTGTGTGTGTATGTATATGTGCCATTAAAGTACTTATGTTGTGCTTGGTGCAACTTTTTTTTTTTACTCCTTAACCTTTACACTTGGGGGCCGATCTACCATTGTGCAGATGGACATTGAGAAATGTCGACATCATACGCTTCTTAACTTCTGCTAAAGGTGGACCGGAAGCGGAGTGGGTCGGAAGCAGCATCCGCTGCTTCATAAATCGACCCCTTGTTCTTCAATCGCGCAGATTCTCACATATTCTTACTTAACTGCCCACACATACTATGCTCCACTGTCTTAGCCGTTGACAGCAAAACCCCACACCAGGCAATAACATCATCTAGACATAGGCCGGTCATATAAGACACAACTATATGATGATAAGCTTTGTTAATTATTCAAAGCTTTTATCATACAAATCTGTTGGGACTATACAAGAGAATTGTCATATAGTAGTATTATTATTATCAGCTATTTTAATTATTATTAACAATATAAATTAAACAGTGCAAACTTTTGCCTAACTGCTATGTCCACATATTTATCAGCTCTAATCAAAATAGTATATACATAAAAGATATGAGTATTAATATGTGGTAAAGCAGCTACTGTTGTAGTTACTTCACAGAGTTCTATAAATAAGTTACCCAACTCCATTCCTGTAGTATGTGCCATCAAAAGTGTCACTGAGCGTCAGTGTAAAAAAAAACATTTTACACATTCCAAAGCTAAAAAAATGCACTTTGGTAAAACTAGAAAGCCACGGCTACTGTTTTCTTTAAAATATTAATATCCTGAATACAAAATCTTCTTCCTAAAAACGGGAAAAAAGCATGTAAAAAGCTAAAAAAACACAACTTTTTAAATCATAACAAGACTTAAATACATATTACAGTATTTTATAATATAATTCATATAAATAATACATTGTAGACAAATGTACAATATACCCACGATCCGCAAACTCCTTTAGGTGTATCATTGATCTCCTAGTTTGTATTGTAACAAAATGGGTTGAGCTTCGTTTGAGACATGTAAATTGCACTACGGATCCCTTTTTAAAATATCGCTTTTGCCACAATGCTTTTATTATCTGGCCCATAGTGACAGGTAGCTCAGCCAAGGCCACAATTTCTTACCTGTCACGTGCTTAGGACCAAATTGTCACTAGTAGTCACAGCAGTAAATCTATATTGTAACAAGGGGGTGGGTGGCACCAAACTGAGAGTTGAGGACGAAAAAAAAAAAAAAGGATTTTTGTCATAAATATTACTAGACAACAGGAAAGAAATACCAGACTGTTCAGTCAGATATCTGGCAACTCAGTACAGGCAATAAAATGTAAAGAACACTGCAAGACCTAAATGATAGGGGGATGAAGCTAAAGCAACCCTCCCTGGTCCACCGGATAAATGTCAGG
Organism: Bombina bombina; assembly: GCF_027579735.1. Taxonomy (NCBI): domain Eukaryota; kingdom Metazoa; phylum Chordata; class Amphibia; order Anura; family Bombinatoridae; genus Bombina; species Bombina bombina. The sequence continues at coordinate 1,244,457,077 of NC_069500.1, forward strand.
TATGTCTAATGTTCAATCCGGTTCAGGTGGTAACTAGATTGCACTAGCTCAATGAATAGAGAAGGCCCAAAAAATAAAATAAAAATAAATAAACATTTTTCAAACTACTGTCCCATAAAACCTAACCACTATTAACCCCCAAACTGCACAACTATTGCAAACCCCCTGCAGCTAAAGCCCTTTTGCTATTAACCCCTAAATCACCCCAAACCCCTGTTAGTTAACCGCCTTCAGTTATTAACTCCTAAACAATCACGAATCCCAGTTTACAAAGCATTCTATTCTAGTAACACCTAAACCCCTATGAATAACCAAAAGGCCTCTAAATAATCCTACAATACACCCTTAAAAACAAAAGTCCAAAGTACATTCCATCCAAAGTTTTGTCCTGTGTTCTTCATCTTGATCTGGATTAGTTTGTGCTCCAGCACTGTGTGGGGTCCTCATTCTCCTTGCTGTGGTCTGCATCTTCTCTGCCATTTTGCTTCTTTTAAACAGTTGTTTTGGCTATTAAAACAGCCAACATTACTGTATATTTGGTCCATTATGGCAAGCACTTGCATTCTGGATCCTACTGATGAGTCTACCTTTCTTGTGCATATTAATCTCAGTCTGAATTGTTTTTATTAAGTGGGATTTCAGCCATTTATCAACTGTACTCTACAAATCATGACTTAGCTATTAGTGTTTGTACTAATCTTTATGCCAACATACTGTGAATGATGCCCTTGTGACCAGGGTGGAACGCTATAAGTTGACTACAGAGGCTTTCTTTACTTTTTGTGGCTTACATCTCCAATCACGAGGCTTATATTGTCCCAGGAAACCATTAGAACGCAGTTTTATTATATTGAAATATTTAGCTAAAAATACATATGGTGGTGCATGTGTCTTCAACACAGATTGATAGTATAATTGTTTGTTTTTTGCCTTCACTTTTGCTCTTAGGGTCCACTCTACCAATTCTAGGGGAAACTGCAGATGTTTAATGAAACTTAACTAAAAATATAAAAATAAATTTTATCTAAGGATCAAACAATGGCAATGGCAAATGGTGTCTGAATAGAACTATATTTATACATCACTTTTGGGGTGAACTTGTTTGTTGAAAAAGCTAAACAATGTATTTATCACCTCAATAATGATCATATGGGTTTCCACATATCTGTGTTTCCTGGCTTGTGTATTTTACATATATGTGTACAGCTATCGGAGAGTAAGATTGACTATCACTTAAAAACACACATTTATGTGAGCTTTGCTTCCTTTACCAGAGGAGTGGGAGTTATTTAGTTTACATCTTCACCCTATCCTATAAAAAGATTGTGGTACCAGAGTGCAAAGATGCTGCTAATTCTCCCAGACTACTTACATTGATACCTGCTGAGGTGTATGTAAACCTATGTGAGTGCTTTTAATCCCTTGTTCTACTCTGATACTATTAGACCAACAGACTACTATAAGGTCTCCCTGTTCTTTTTTCTTTTCTTGTTTTTCTAGTAGCAGTTAAGAGTCAAACAACAGTAGTTGACCCATTAATGTGTGATATTTTGAAGTGAATGTAAAGTTTAATGAATGAGTGCCCGATTCTTAAAGGGGCTCCTCTGTACTTATGTCAGCAATGATGAAACTGGCTTCCTCCAATCATGGCGTGCACCTCAGAGCGTCCATCTTGTGAGGCCACCCCGTGATTGGAGGAAGCCGGTTTCGTAATTGCTGTGCTAAGTACAGCATGAGAAGTAGGCGGAGGACTACCACTCTAGCTTTGCTGAAGAAAAAGGTAAGCATTTTTAAAAAAAAATCTGCAATGTAAAGTTTTATGAATGAAAGTGCCCCTGTTTTTAAAGGGACAGTCAAGTCTAAAAAAACCTTTCATGATTCAAATAGGGCATGTCCTTTTAAACAACATTCCAACTTACTTTTATCACCAATTTTGCTTTGTTCTCTTGTTATTCTTAGTTGAAACCTCATATGCTAATTTCTGAGACCTTGAAGGCCGCCTGTAATCTAAATTAATTTTGACAGTTTTTCACCACTAGAGGGCATTAGTTCATGTGTTTCATATAGATAACATTGAGCTCATTCATCTGTATTTACCGAGGAGTGAGCACTGATTGGCTAAAATGCAAGTCTGTCAATAGAACTGAAATAAGGGGGCAGTCTGCAGAGGCTTAGATACAAGGTAATTACAGAGGTAAAACGTGTTTTATTATAACTGTGTTGATTATGCAAAACTGGGGAATGGGTAATTAAGGGATTATCTATCTTTTAAACAACAAAAATTCTGGTGTCGACTGTCCCTTTAATAGTATTTTTAAAAACCGGGCACTCATTCGTGAAACTTTACATTCACTTTAAATATATTTTACAAGCAAGAAAGGAGAGGAAAGTTCTCTTCTTTTTTTATTTTTTAAATAGACTGTATTGTAGCTATATATATTGATTTATTTCAGTATGAAAGTTTTTACACTAGGTGCACTATTTTTGCACATAATATACTTACACATTAAGTAATTAGAATGTTTAAAAAATAGCATTTAAGTACACATTTATTTTGAGTATAACATTATAATATAAATTAAAGTATAGTTTCTTAGGTTCAGCAATTTTTTTTTTTATTTCATTTTTTTTTATATTCTTTTTGGTTGTTTATCATCACTATAAAATTTTACACTAAAGTAAGAATATTTCTAATATTTATCTTTTGTTGTTAGGGGCACCTTTATTATTATTATTATTATTATTTGTAGTAATTACAGATGAGGCTGCTGTGATTTTGTACAGGATATCTATACCTAAGAACTCTGGGGTTGGACATATAGAGAGACTTTATTGCTCATCTTTTCTCTATCATAGATAAATGTATCCATCCTATACAATAAGGCCTTCGCCTGCCTACGACTGCAGTTTCTCACAAGAGAACCTGCAGTCAGTATTTATTAAGCAGCGGTCATCAGACCGCTGCTTCCCAGACTCTTCTCCACCGTTTAGGTGGAGAATTTAAATCTTCCCGGTCTCGTCTGACCAGGGAGATTGACAGCTCCTGCCCGCACCGCACGTGATTGGCTGAGCGCGGGCATGGGACAGGATTGCAAGAGAGCGCAAAATAGCACTTGCGTGCGATCTTAAATTCCGGCAGTGGAATGCTGCCTGCCAGGGGTGAGCTGGGGAGGACAGGGGCACCCCAGGTTGAAAAATCAAGCCCTAAGTGTTCACAAAAATATGAGGGAAAATAATTTTGTTCTGTTAATTATTCAGAATTGAGTTTAGCTAGAGGTAAATTTGAGCCTATATCAATTAGACCCATGCCCAGGGCAGCAGGATTTAAGGGGGCTATTATTCTTATAATCTATGAAGTGCAAAATTGTGTGCAGCTCTATACAGGATTTTAGCAAACAGTGTCCCATGAACAGGGAATTCTGACCTTATATTTCATGTTAATGTCTTTTGTTTGTGTGCTACATAATATGTTGTTTTTTTAATAAATAAATAAATGAGGGGGCAAAGTTTCCCAAACATCAAAATGCCTATAAATACACCTCCCACCTCACTCATACCTCAGTTTTACAAACTTTGCCTGTGCTTGATTTTCTTCAGTGATAGGCACTTCTAAGCATTTTGAAGCCCAATTCCTCTCAGAGTACAGAGTTTGTCTGAGGGATGTTATGGGAGTATTGCCTGATGATACCATGTTTTCGCCTATGGGAAATCTATTATAGGGCTCTCTGTAAATCGGTTGCAGGGATTCATCTGCTGCCTCCCTTTACAGATTGACATTATACTCCTCTACCATTACCTCTGCTGATACGTTTCAGTACTGGTTTGGCTGTCTTCTATATGTGGATGGGTGTCTTCTTGTAGGTATATATCATTGACACTCTCATGAGACACTCTCAGCTATGTTTGGCACTTTATATTATAAAGTTTTTAATATATATTGCATATATTTGCCATGACTCAGGTCTGTGTATATTTCCCTTTGCAGTATAACAGTTTCAGCATAGAGATTGTGTTTATGTGAGAATTTAGGTATTTTTTTCCTACCTGGGGTTCCAGTTAGTTGTAACTTGGAGTCTGTTTCTCAAAATTCAAAATTTTCAAAATTTTCATGGGCAAACTAGGCTTGTGATGATGCAAAATACTACATTTTTATTGCGTAATTTTATTGCGAAGTTGCGCATGTCATAACGCGAGTCGCGTCACTTCTTTGTGTTAGCTTTGGTGACAAAAGTTTTTACCTTTGCATTCGCGTCATCTTTGTTTGCATCATTTTTGGCGCCAAAATTTGTTATATTAAGTCTCTCCCTCTTTTGCTCGCTGCTTTCATTTGTTTATAGAGGGCGTTGATGTTTGCTTTTGATTTTACTTTTGTATAAAAATTTTATCATAAACATTTCTTCCCATTCCTGAAACTGCTATTTTGAGGAAATTGGATATTTTGTTTTAATGTTATTTTTTCTTTTTTGTTACATTTTGCAAGATGTCTCAAACTAATCCTGCCTCTGATGTTACTGTTAGCTAAGTGTGTTTGTTTTAAATTAGCTGATCTTACTTCTTCAGCTCAAATATGCGGCGGATCCCATAGGAATCAATGGGAGTCTGACCATAGCGAAAGTTCATGTTCGCTGCTGCCAGACATCCCATTGATTCCTATGGGAGCTGTCTACACCTAACACCCTAACATGTACCCCGAGTCTTAACACCCCTAATCTGCCCCCCTACACCCCTGAAACTAAATAAAGTTATTACCCCCTAAACCGCCGCTCCCGGAGCCCACCGCCACTCTAATAAAATGATTAACCCCTAAACCGCCACTCCCGGAGCCCACCGCAGGCTATAATAAATATGTTAACCCCTAAACCGCCGCTCCCTGACCCCGCCGCAACTATAATATATGTATTAACCCCTAAACCTAAGTCTAACACTAACCCTAACACCCCCCAACTTAAATATTAATTAAATAAATCTAAATAATATTTCTATTATTAACTAAATTAATCCTATTTAAAACTAAATACTTACCTTTAAATAATAATTATATTGTAGCTATCTTAGGATTTATATTTATTTTACAGACAAATTTCAATTTATTTTAACTAGGTACAATATCTATTAAATAGTTATTAACTATTTAATAGCTACCTATTTAAAATAAAGAGAAATTTACCTGTAAAATAAAAACTAACCTAAGTTACAATTACACCTAACACTACTTTAATAAATTATTTCTATTTAAAACTAAATACTTACCTGTAAAATAAACCCTAAGATAGCTACAATGTAATTAATAATTACATTGTAGCTATTTTAGGATTTATATTTATTTTACAGGTAACTTTGTATTTATTTTAGCTAGTTAGAATAGTTATTAAATAGTTATTAACTATTTAATAACTACCTAGCTAAAAGAAATACAAAATTACATGTAAAATAAATCCTAACCTAAGTTACAATTAAACCTAACACTACACTATCATTACATTAATTAAATAAATTAAATACAAATAACTACAATTAAATACAATTACATAAACTAACTAAAGTACAAAAAATAAAAAAAGCTAAGTTACAAAAAATAAAAAAAATAAGTTACAAACATTTAAAAAATATTACAACAATTTTAAGCTAATTACACCTAATCTAAGCCCCTAATATTTATTATTAAATAACAAAGCCCCCCAAAATAAAAAAATGCCCTACCCTATTCTACATTAAAAAAGTTCAAAGCTCTTTTACCTTACCAGCCCTTAAAAGGTTAATAAGTTTAATATAGGTTGCGGTGGGGTCCGGAAGTGGCGGTTTAGGGGTTAAACTATTTATTTAGTTGCGGCGAGGTCCAGGATCAGCAGGATAGGGGTTAATAACTTTATTATAGAGGGCGACGGTATAGGGGGGCAGGATAGGGGTTACTAGGTATAATGTAGGTGGCGGCGGTGTCCGGGAGCGGCGGTTTAGGGGTTAATACATTTATAAGAGTTGCGGCGGGGTCTAGGAGCGGCGGGTTAGTTGCGGAGTGCTCCGGGGTCGCCGGTATAGGGGGTAGAACAGTGTAGTTTAGTGTGGGTGCTTAGTGACAGGCTAGCAATAAAGCTGTAAAAAAGCCAAAGAGCAGCGAGATCGGATGAGTGATAACTCTCACAGTCCGCTGCTCATCGCCCCGTACTTGGTGCGCAGCTTTTTGACAGATTTATTGATAACTTAGGCGAAATTTTGCAGGTCCGCAGCGGCGATGGTAGGCGAGCTTAGGCGGGCGTATTGGGCCGGCGAAGGCAGGTAAGTTGACACGTTGATAACTAGGCCTCTATGACTGCTATTCCATCTTCAAATAAACATAAAATGTCTTTCCAAACTTCTCATAAATCTGATGAAATTTGTATTGACCGAGAGCATACTGAAGTATCATCTGATATGATTACTAAAGAATGGTCTAAGCCTGGTACTTATTTTAACCCTTCTTCTAGGTTTAAGAAGCTGTATCCTTTACCTGTGGCCAATTTAGAGTTTTTGTAGAAAGTCCCTTAAGTTAATGGAGCTATTTCCACTCTTGCCAAACGTACTACTATTCCTATGGAAGATAGTACTTCTTTTAAGGATCCTTTAGATAGGAAGATTGAATCTTTTCTTAGAAGAGCATATTTACATACTGGCTATATTCTTAGACCTGCTATTTCTATGGCTGATGTTGCTGCTGCTTCAACTTTTTGGTTGGACAGCTTAGCACAGATCCTGAACTGTCTAGCATTGTTCTTTTACTTTAACATGCTAATCATTTCATTTGTGATGCTATATTTGATGTCATTAAAATTTATATTAAATCTATGTATTTAGCTATTCTAACTAGAAGAGCTTTATGGCTTAAATCTTGGAATGCTGATATGGTGTCTAAATCTAGATTACTATCTGTATCGTTTCAGGGTAATAATTTATTTGGTTCTCAATTGGATTCTATTATCTCCACTATCACTGAGGGAAAGGGAGTTTTTCTGCCCCAAGATAAGAAATCTAAGGGTAAGTTTAAAGCTCCCAATCATTTTCGTTCCTTTTCATCAGAATAGAGAACAAAAAAACCTATACTTCCCCTAAGGCCTCTGGCTCTAATTGGAGACCATCTCCGAATTGGAATAAATCCAAGCCTTATAAGAAACCAAATCCAGCCCCTAAGACTGCATGAAGGTGTGCCCTCAAACTAGTTCAACTGGTGGGGGGCAGATTGACATTATTTCAATACATTTGGACAGATTCTGTTCAAAATCAGTGGATTCAGGATATTGTTTCTCAAGGGTATCAAATAGGTTTCAGAATAAGACCTCCCATGGGAAGATTCTTTCTTTCTCATGTTACAACAAACTCTGTGAAGGATCAGGCTTTTCGGAAGTGTGTTTCAGACCTAGAGCTTTCAGGGGTAATTGTCCCAGTTCCTCGGCAGGAACAGTGTTTGGGTTTTTATTCAAATCTGTTCATTGTTCCAAAGAAAGAAGATTCGTTCAGACCAATTCTGGATATGAAATTTTATTGAGGATATGTAACAAACAGAAACAGTAAGGTTATACCATCTACAAATCCAATGTTGGCAGTATTGTAAAGGTTTCACTGATACATTAAAAGTTCAAGATATATTAAAAGTTTGGCCTTAATTGGAAAATTGGTATAGAGTTTCAGTGAGACATAGCAACAGCTAATAACACTTGTACATAATTAACATATAATAAAAAAAGTAAACCTCTTATTTATCCATTTTTCATATATGGTCATATATCCCCTTTGACTCATAATGAAGCCGCTCATATACATTTATCCTCCTGTAATAAGCTAGGGTCACCTATAGGCCCTCAAAGTAGTGCCTTTGTCAAGGGCAGAATTTAGGGGAAATAGGGAAACAGTAAAATAGAATGTCTATAAGATGTATTTTCTGATGCTTATCTAATAAGCCGATGGGAGTATGGGGGGGGGGGAGCACAAATTATGTTGGGAAATTGATATGCCCTGCATAGTGAGAATAATAAGGCATTCCACCAAGTAGCATGACTACTGAGAACCACAAAGCTGACATTTTGGACTGAATTATCACTTAATAATGAAATATATAGACCTAAAATCTGTGGATGCTTCAATTATAGATTTACAACACAAAATTATAGGAATTCAACCTTCTATCCTCTTGAGCATTGGTATAGGAAAGGAAGAGTTGTAGTGAAGGGTAACAAAGATCATTCATAAAGATAAAGTGGTAGTCTAAACTAGATAGTAATCTGTTTCCCTCAAAATGCAGAGGTACATAATATGGTCAGGAGTTGGACAGAGCCTGCATAGGACTAATATAGGGAGATCAGTATAGATCTTTAGATTAGTAAAAATAGTTTTCAGGATTCAAAATTAGTGAAGATGTTTTAGGCATATAGAATATAGAAAGCTGCAATGTAATCTAAAGCTTCTGGGAATGTTTGTCTAGATGATCAGTAGTAGGAGCAGAGATAAGCGAATCTAGAACAACGATATATTTTCAATAACTATTATTCAAAGCAACCCTGTCATGTGGGTACGGGCCCTATACCACACAACTAGGAAAAATTTGTTACTAGCTATGTGGCTTATAAAATTGACCCAACCGCAGCCTCAAGACTACACAGATTCTAAGAACCATTCCTCAGACAAAAGTAAGGATATCACAGTATATTTCACATGCTCTTTTCCCAAATTTAGTATTGTTGGTGTATAGATATAGAGGGAATCAGTTCCATTTGGGTTTAAGTCATAGTAGTCATCTCGCATAATTGGTTAAATTTTAAAAACAAAACAAAACAGCATGGCGAAAAACTAACGCCGGCTTTTTTCTGGCCGCAGCATAAAAATAACTCTGGTATTGAGAGTCCACATAAAGGCTGCGTTAGGCTCCAAAAAAGGAGCGTAGAGCATTTTTAACGCAGCTTCAACTCTCGATACCAGAGTTGCTTACGCAAGCGGCCAGCCTCAAAAATGTGTTCGTGCACGATTCTCCCATAGGAAACAATGGGGCTGTTTGAGCTGAAAAAAAACCTAACACCTACAAAAAAGCCGCGTTAAGATCCTAACGCAGCCCCATTGTTTGCTATGGGGAAACACTTCCTACGTCTGCACCTAACACTTTAACATGTACCCCGAGTCTAAACACCCCTAACCTTACACTTATTAACCCCAAATCTGCCGCCCCCGCTATCGCTGACCCCTGCATATTATTATTAACCCCTAATCTGCCGCTCCGTAAACCGCCGCTACTTACATTATCCTTATGTACCCCTAATCTGCTGCCCTAACATCGCCGACCCCTATATTATATTTATTAACCCCTAATCTGCCCCCCACAACGTCGCCTCCACCTGCCTACACTTATTAACCCCTAATCTGCCGACCGCAAAGCGCCGCCACCTACGTTATCCTTATGTACCCCTAATCTGCTGCCCCTAACACCGCCGACCCCTATATTATATTTATTAACCCCTAATCTGCCCCCCTCAACGTCGCCTCCACCTGCCTACACTTATTAACCCCTAATCTGCCGACCGGACCTGAGCGCTACTATAATAAAGTTATTAACCCCTAATCCGCCTCACTAACCCTATAATAAATAGTATTAACCCCTAATCTGCCCTCCCTAACATCGCCGACACCTAACTTCAATTATTAACCCCTAATCTGCCGACCGGAGCTCACCGCTATTCTAATAAATGTATTAACCCCTAAAGCTAAGTCTAACCCTAACACTAACACCCCCCTAAATTAAATATAATTTTAATCTAACGAAATTAATTAACTCTTATTAAATAAATTATTCCTATTTAAAGCTAAATACTTACCTGTAAAATAAATCCTAATATAGCTACAATATAAATTATAATTATATTATAGCTATTTTAGGATTAATATTTATTTTACAGGTAACTTTGTATTTATTTTAACCAGGTACAATAGCTATTAAATAATTAAGAACTATTTAATAGCTAAAATAGTTAAAATAATTACAAATTTACCTGTAAAAGAAATCCTAACCTAAGTTACAATTAAACCTAACACTATACTATCAATAAATTAATTAAATAAACTACCTACAATTACCTACAATTAACCTAACACTACACTATCAATAAATTAATTAAATACAATTCCTACAAATAAATACAATTAAATAAACTTGCTAAAGTACAAAAAATAAAAAAGAACTAAGTTACAAAAAATAAAAAAATATTTACAAACATAAGAAAAATATTACAACAATTTTAAACTAATTACACCTACTCTAAGCCCCCTAATAAAATAACAAAGCCCCCCAAAATAAAAAAATGCCCTACCCTATTCTAAATAACTAAAGTTCAAAGCTCTTTTACCTTACCAGCCCTGAACAGGGCCCTTTGCGGGGCATGCCCCAAGAAGTTCAGCTCTTTTGCCTGTAAAAAAAAACATACAATACCCAAGCCCCCAAACATTACAACCCACCACCCACATACCCCTAATCTAACCCAAACCCCCCTTAAATAAACCTAATACTAAGCCCCTGAAGATCTTCCTACCTTGTCTTCACCTCACCGGGTTCAACGATCTGTCCAGAAGAGCTCCTCCGATGTCCTGATCCAAGCCCAAGCGGGGGGCTGAAGAGGTCCATGATCCGGCTGAAGTCTTCATCCAAGTGGGAGATGAAGAGGTCCATGATCCGGATGAAGTCTTCTATCAACGGCATCTTCAATCTTCTTTCCTCCTGATCCATCTTGCAGACCTCCGACGCGGAACATCCTGCTGGCCCGACGGACTAACGACGAATGATGGTTCCTTTAAGGGACGTCATCCAAGATGGCGTCCCTCGAATTCCGAATCAAGTTCAATTCCGATTGGCTGATAGGACAATCAGCCAATCAGATTGAGCTCGCAATCTATTGGCTGTTCCGATCAGCCAATAGAATGCAAGCTCAATCTGATTGGCTGATTGGATCAGCCAATCGGATTGAACTTGATTCTGATTGGCTGATTCCATCAGCCAATCAGAATATTCCTACCTTAATTCCGATTGGCTGATAGAATCCTATCAGCCAATCGGAATTCGAGGGACGCCATCTTGGATGACGTCCCTTAAAGGAACCGTCATTCGTCGTTAGTCCGTCGGGCCAGCAGGATGTTCCGCGTCGGAGGTCTGCAAGATGGATCCGGAAGAAAGAAGATTGAAGATGCCGTTGATAGAAGACTTCATCCAGATCATGGACCTCTTCAGCTCCCGCTTGGATGAAGACTTCAGCCGGATCATGGACCTCTTCAGCCCCCCGCTTGGGCTTGGATCAGGACATCGGAGGAGCTCTTTTGGACAGATCGCTGAACCCGGTGAGGTGAAGACAAGGTAGGAAGATCTTCAGGGGCTTAGTGTTAGGTTTATTTAAGGGGGGTTTGGGTTAGATTAGGGGTATGTGGGTGGTGGGTTGTAATGTTGGGGGGCTTGGGTATTGTATTTTTTTTTTACAGGCAAAAGAGCTGAACTTCTTGGGGCATGCCCCGCAAAGGGCCCTGTTCAGGGCTGGTAAGGTAAAAGAGCTTTGAACTTTAGTTATTTAGAATAGGGTAGGGCATTTTTTTATTTTGGGGGGCTTTGTTATTTTATTAGGGGGCTTAGAGTAGGTGTAATTAGTTTAAAATTGTTGTAATATTTTTCTTATGTTTGTAAATATTTTTTTATTTTTTGTAACTTAGTTCTTTTTTATTTTTTGTACTTTAGCAAGTTTATTTAATTGTATTTATTTGTAGGAATTGTATTTAATTAATTTATTGATAGTGTAGTGTTAGGTTAATTGTAGGTAATTGTAGGTAGTTTATTTAATTAATTTATTGATAGTATAGTGTTAGGTTTAATTGTAACTTAGGTTAGGATTTCTTTTACAGGTAAATTTGTAATTATTTTAACTATTTTAGCTATTAAATAGTTCTTAACTATTTAATAGCTATTGTACCTGGTTAAAATAAATACAAAGTTACCTGTAAAATAAATATTAATCCTAAAATAGCTATAATATAATTATAATTTATATTGTAGCTATATTAGGGTTTATTTTACAGGTAAGTATTTAGCTTTAAATTATTTAATAAGAGTTAATTTATTTCGTTAGATTTAAATTATATTTAACTTAGGGGGTGTTAGTGTTAGGGTTAGACTTAGCTTTAGGGGTTAATACATTTATTAGAATAGCGGTGAGCTCCGGTCGGCAGATTAGGGGTTAATAATTGAAGTTAGGTGTCGGCGATGTTAGGGAGGGCAGATTAGGGGTTAATACTATTTATTATAGGGTTAGTGAGGAGGATTAGGGGTTAATAACTTTATTATAGTAGCGCTCAGGTCCGGTCGGCAGATTCGGGGTTAATACTATTTATTATAGGGTTAGTGAGGTGGATTAGGGGTTAATTACTTTATTATAGTAGCGCTCAGGTCCGGTCGGCAGATTAGGGGTTAATAAGTGTAGGCAGGTGGAGGTGACGTTGAGGGGGGCAGATTAGGGGTTAATAAATATAATATAGGGGTCGGCGGTGTTAGGGGCAGCAGATTAGGGGTACATAAGGATAACGTAGGTGGCGGCGCTTTGCGGTCGGCAGATTAGGGGTTAATAAGTGTAGGTAGGTGGAGGCGACGTTGTGGGGGGCAGGTTAGGGGTTAATAAATATAATACAGGGGTCGGCGGTGTTAGGGGCAGCACATTAGGGGTACATAAGGATAACGTAGGTGGCGGTCGGCAGATTAGGGGTTAAAAAAAATTATTTGAGTGTCGGCGATGTGGGGGGACCTCGGTTTAGGGGTGCATAGGTAGTTTATGGGTGTTAGTGTACTTTAGAGCACAGTAGTTAAGAGCTTTATAAACCGGCGTTAGCCCAGAAAGCTCTTAACTACTGACTTTTTTCCTGCGGCTGGAGTTTTGTCGTTAGATGTCTAACGCTCACTTCAGAAACGACTCTAAATACCGGAGTTAGAAAGATCACATTGAAAAGATAGGATACGCAATTTATGTAAGGGGATCTGCGGTATTGAAAAGTCGCGGATGAAAAGTGAGAGTTAGACCCTATTTTGAGTGACTCCAAATACCGGCGGTAGCCTAAAACCAGCGTTAGGAGCCTCTAACGCTGGTTTTCACGGCTAACGCCAAACTCCAAATCTAGGTCATAGAAAACAGAAGGCTATGAATGTGTTAATACTGCCATCAAACATCAAACAAGAAATCAGTGCCTCTAATAACTAATAAAAGGTCAAACAAAGCTGAGATACTTCTGGCACATTATGTACTTTTTTTTTTTAGTTTTTTTTTTTCCCCTCACATACTAGATGCCTGTTATAAGAGTCATTACAGATTGTATGTTTATATATTACCTTGGATCAGGTTAATAAATCTTCATGTAAAGCATATCTCTCAGCATCAATCTCACTATGGCTATTGAGTGTAGGCTACAGACCCAGTGGTCACGCGGATATTATGTGTGATGGTGTTACGTATAAGGTTGCAAACTACATACATTCAGACTTATGTAGATATATTAGGGTAGTGATCACGTTTAACAGGGATTTATCTGGCCCAAGTAAGAGCATAACAAGCCTTTGTCCTATGTGAGGTGGGCTAAAATGTTATATAGAACTCTATATGCTAATCTAGTCAATGAAATAAACAAATAGGGAACAAACAAGTATTATAACTATAAGAATGGAAATAATTCTAATAACATGCAGATTAAGTAACTGGCCACATAAGACTATCAATAATTAGAATGATCAACCTGTGATCATAGAAGTCTCATGGTGAAAGTCAGTCACACAAAAATACACTTGGTCCCATGTTAAATTAGCATGGTCTCCAGTCCTGTTTGATGGGTTTAGCCTATGCCGGCTTTTAGGACAATGTCTGTATCAACTTTCCAATGTGCTCCAAGAACAATGGGAATCTACTGTAAGCACCTATCTGCTGCAGTTTCAAAGGTGCAGATGCCAACGTTGTAAAGATATTTCTTGTGCCAGTAGTAGGCTTTCAGATCAACAGACCAGTCATCAGCCTTTGAAACCATTGTTAGCTTGATCATGAAGAAAAGACAATGCTTGGGGTTAGAAGGCTCTGGGTATAAGGAGACGCCGTGGCTCAATCTGGTCGGCACTAAAATCGGGGCAGACATAGCCATCTTGTAGTGAAGAGGGACAAGTTTATCTCTTGCAGCGCATCTACTCTCCGCTTCACCATCATCTGATGTACTGGGGTCCGCTGCGGTCTGAGGTCCTATGGTGCAGTTTGAGAGCTCCCCCAACATAGTCTCACATACCTCAATGAGCCTGGTAAGGCAGTCATGTAACGGGTGCAATATCGCCGATTTCCATCCATCCACCCTCATCTCAGTCCGTTCCATGCTTGATTCACCCTGATAGGGGGTCTCCACAACAACATCCATTCAGTATTTTGTTACCCCGATTTGGGGAAAAAAGCACTCTGATGTTTGCACGTGGGAAGATGGCTGCTTCTGTATATGTTCGGCCCTGTAGAATAGGCACGATGGTTGGTCACATCATCAATTGTATTAATGGCAGTCCCTTATGTTTCATAGAGACCCCACATTGTCCGGTAGTTTGTGATCACTTATGCACAGTAGTCTTCTCTCACATATATTTTGTTTAGCAGTGATAGTCTAATAGGCTCTCCCGTTGCATGGGGCAGCCTTCTCCTTCACTTATATGTCATCTGCGCTGCTTAGTCCTCAGTTTAATGAATTACTCCGATGTAGGTAGCTTAGTAGCTTAGTATGTTAAATGGCGCCAAGAAAGATAGCTATTTTTGTTTATAATACTTAAAATCTATCACTTATGCTCGGAGCTCTGTATAGGTACAGTACGTCTGATCATGTTGGGTGTTAGCTCTGCCCCCCCTGGATCTGAAAATTTTAAATCATTTTGTAAGAGTCCCAACTTTCAAGATGGTGATTTTAAGGACTATTCTGCCTTTTGTTCAGCAAGGTCATTTCATGTCCATAATAAACTTACAGGATGCTTATCTTCACATTCCGATTCATCCAGACCACTATTGTTTTATGAGATTCTCTTTTCTAGACAAGCATTACCAATTTGTCGCTCTTCTGTTTCGCCTAGCGACAGCTCCAAGAATTTTCTCGAAGGTTCTCGGTGCCCTTCTATCTGTAATCAGAGAGCAGGGTATTGCAGTGTTTCCTTATTTGGACAATATATTGGTACTAGCTCAATCTATTCATTTAGCAGAATCTCACACAAAACAACTAGTGTGGTTTCTTCAAAAACATGGTTGGAGGATCAATTTACAAAAGAGTTTCTTGATTCCTCAGACAAGGGTCACCTTTATAGGTTTCCAGATAGATTCAGTGTCCATAACTCTTTCTCTAACAGACAAGAGACAAATGAAGTGGTTTTAGCTTGTCTAAACCTTCAGTCTCTATCATTCCCTTCAGTGGCTATGTGCATGGAAGTTTTAGTTCTCATGACTGCAGCAACGGACGCGATCCCCTTTGCTCATATTCATATGAGACCTCTACAGCTTTGCTTGTCTTTACATTCTTTGGATACGGTAAGAGCTTTGAAATATTATGTTGAGGCTACTAAAGAGTTCAGAAAGACTTCTAGTCTATTTGTTATTTTTTCTGGTTCCAGGAAAGGTCGGAAAGCCTCTAACATTTCTCTGGCATCTTGGTTGAAACTTTTGGTTCACAAAGCTTATTTGGAGATGGGCTGTCTCTGCCTCAGCAAATTACAGCTCATTCTACTAGTTGTCACTTCTTGGGCTTTCAAGAATGAAGCTTCAGTTGATCAAATTTGCAAAGCAGCAACTTGGTCTTCTTTGCATACATTTACTAAATGTTACCATTTTGATGTGTTTGCTTCTTCGGAAGCAGCATTTGGTAGAAAGGCTCTTCAGGCAGCTGTCTCAGTTCGATTCTAGTGCCTTTGATTTGAGTTTTTTGACATTTTTAAGAAAACTTAATTATTTCTTTGGATTTCATTTCTCAGCGGATATAGCTGTTTTTATTTTATCCCTCCATCTCTAGTGACTCGTGGACTTCCACATCTTGGGTATTATATCCCATACGTCACTAGCTCATGGACTCTTGCCACTTACATGAAAGAAAACATACTTTATGTAAGAACAGTCCATGAGACCCACCCTATACTTTTGTGGTTATGATTTTTTTGTATAAAACACATTATATTTCCAGTTCCTCTTTTTGTATGCTTTTTACACCTCACTACTTGGCTATACGTTAAACTGAGGTATGAGTGAGGTGGGAGGTGTATTTATAGGCATTTTGAGGTTTGGGAAACTTTGCCACCTCCTGGTAGGAATGTATATCCCATACATCACTAGCTCATGGACTCTTGCCACTATGAAGTAAATGAATTTATCAGGTAAATTCTTACATAAATTATGTTTTTGCAGATTATTTTGAAATCTTCCAGCTTACAATAATTCCCCGTGTCCTGCTGTTCTAGAACGTTTGGCTTCCAAAATGCGTTTAAGAGACAACAAACTAAAAATTCTGTCATAAAAAAATTAGCATTATTTAAACATGTTAAAAATATTTTTGCTTTAAAAATGTTATGTTTAAGCACTTTATTTTGTATTCTAAAGCTAACAGAAAGTGTACAAATAGGCCGTAAAGACTGACTGTTCACCGGCTGATATGCAAAAAACAAATATATGGGGGTTTTTTCTTTGTAAAGGAACATCCATTTTTAAAAAAATGCAGTATATTTTTAAAATTGTCCAATTTGAGATCAAATAAACAGTTTAATGTTCCTTTAAGATGTTAAGTAATTAAAAGGAATTAAAGCTTTGAAAGTTCTCTTACTTCATTTCCTTTTGGGATTGGCTAGCATTGTGCAGCAGGTTAACGCACCTGTGGTTTGAACTTCTAATTTATGAAAGAATAATAGTTCTTATTGTGAAGATATATTGCAGGTTTAATCTCTTTAAGCAAATACAGTAAAAATTTTACTGATCAAACTATTAACTTTTTTTTGCAGTTAGCTAAGTGCTCATGAGCTAAATGTATTGTCTAGATCATGTTGGTTCTACAATGAACTATGTTTGCAACAAATCAAATCAACATTTCACTTTTTATTTCTTGCAGTTTAAGGTCTTTTCAAGGGTTTTGGCACAAGTCACACACAACTTTGGTTTATAATAGTGTGATAAGAATGACATCCCACAGATTGTGCCTAAAACAAAGGAACTTAAAATACAATTAATAATCAAAATAAAATCATTATTATTTGTATTATTATTATTTATAGCAAAATATAAAAGAACATTAATTACCAATTGTCACGAATATCTCAGGATTCAGCTGCTAAGGAGTTAACTTTGTGTAGCTTGATCTCAAAAATAGTTATTTGTTGTCAAGAAGAATTGTAACTTGTGTTTTCTTTGAACTGCCAGGCCTATTTCCTAAATAGCCACCAAATGTTAGTGTGTATGCATTGAGTCATAAAGTCACTAAAGCTCTTAGTCACAGAGATACACAGGATAAAGTTTATGGCTTAAGCTGTCAATAGAATGCCTGATGCAAAACAGGCCCTTCATTACAAAAACTGACCAGGTCACTGACAGGACATTGGTATATTATGTACATATGAGGGTTAAAACTGTTATAACCTAAAGGAAGGTAAATATGACAACCTATGGCATATTTGATATCAAACCGATTCTCCCAATAAAACTAAAAGGTTCTAGATATGTAAATATAGAAATTTCTCACCTAGCAGAAATTATACTGGATTGTATAATTTCAGGCAAGAAATTAGTCTATTGAAGGTCATAAAGACAGGGGGGTTTCTTAGCCCGCCCAGGAGGGTGTGGTTAAGCAACCTGATCTCTGAAAAGTAGGTTTAAGAATCTTATTTTTTAACAATAAGATTGTCATTCTTACAAGGGGTGCTGCTGTACAGAAGTAAGGAGCCATCATTTTCATGCCAGCCCCTAGCGCAGATCTTGAAGACTAGGAAAGTATTCAATTCTGTTTTTCTCCTTTTTATTTTAAAACACTGTTTGCGTGTGTAATTTTATTTGTAACAACTTTTTATTAATAATGCATTGTGCATAATATTTTTGGCATAATAAATAATTCCTTTATTAAGTTTGGCCTTTGTCTAATAATTGAACCACGTTACTGAAAGAGACTGGAATATTAGAACTGTATAATTTAGGTTATTTTCTGCTAAATTGTATTTCTAGAGTTAATGTGTAAAGTCTGGGTTTTTCCTTAGGATTTTCCCTTTAATAAATTTTAAGTTGTAGCAGTATTAGAGCTATAGGATTGATAGTTTATTGTGGGTGGCATTAAAAGGGAGTTTTGGGCATTTCTCTTACGTCTAGTACAGATTAAGGGAGTGCGGTTAACTCTTGCACCCACTAAACTGAATCACAAGCTTGCCTGGTGTGGCTAGATTGTGACCTATTGTGGCAGAGAGGGGGGCTGAAAACCCTTTCTGTGCCAAATAAGTGACTGGCGCAAAGTTGGATAACCTTGGTTCGTCACAAATTGGTGGGCAAAGGTGTAGATAATTTTTTTTATTATTAGATTTTAGTGCTTGTGGATTTGCTAGTGTGAAAATCCCGGTACTAAAAGAAATTGTTTCTTACAATTTCCAAAGGCTAAAACTCAGTGCATTATATAGTCACACATGGCAAACAGTCCCCTTCCCTATTCTCTGTTTTTCTTTTCTATTTTATTTTTGCTTTGGAGGCATACCAGCAGCGATCTAGAGAGGCACTTATACTCCTATGCCAGGAGCGGGATATTCCAATACATTCAAAGAACAAAGATTTACTAATACAAGCTCTTGTTGAATATGATAACAGCCAAATCACACCAGTTGAAGTCCCAGGAGAGATGTCTGCAGCTGTGGGCGGTTATTCATCAGGATCTGGGGATCCATTGGACTGTGATTTGCAGACTGTTCTTAAACATATGGGCTCAGTGGATGCAAGTTTGCGCATGGAACTGATTACAAAGTTTTATGAAAGACAGGCTGCTGAACGACAGGCTGCTGTGGCTGAGAGACAGGCATCTCTGGCAGCTGAGAGAGAAGCTCTGGCAGCTGAGAGAGAGGCTCTGGCAGCTGAAAGACAGGCTGCTGAACGACAGGCGGAGAGAGAGTATCAGCTACAGCTTGCACGGTTGGAGAGAGGGATGGTCTCACCTGTTTTTAGTGAACCTAGAGACCCCCTTTGCTCCCAGAGTGCGTGCAGAGAATTTTCCCACCCTGGAGAAAGATGGAGATGTGGATGTATTCCTGCGTAGCTTTGAGAAAGTTTGCAGACAGTTCCAAGTTGCCAAGGGAGCAGTGGGCCAAGTACCTTACCCCTGGCCTGAAAGGTCCTGCACTGGAGGCGTTTGCTGAACTACCCCCAGAGTTTGATCAGGACTATGATTCCGTTAAAGCTGCACTACAGAGGAGATACAATCTTACTCCTGAGGTGTACAGGAAAAAATTCCGTTCTCTGCAAAAAGGTTTGTCAGAGAGCTATATTACAGCTGTTGGGAACTTGAGGACAGCCTTTAAACAGTGGGTCAGAGGATTAAAAGTTGCCAATATGGAGGAGCTGGAAGATTTGATTGTGAAGGAGCAATTTATGCAGCTGTGCCCAGCCGGAGTTCAAGAATGGGTTTTAGATCGGAAGCCCATAACAGCATTGGAAGCTGGCGAGCTGGCTGATTTTTACACAGCTAACAGGTCTCCAGAGAATGGGAGGAAATCCTTTTCTAAGGGGGATCCACCTGTAAAGGAGCTGCTGCACAACCCCCCTTCACAAAACCTGCTGTGCCTTTATCCAGTGTGTCTGCTCCCTCTGGGAAAGGAGGGGCGAGTGCTACATCTGGGCAGGGGGATACCCGCAGATGTTTTGTTTGCAACAAAGTGGGCCACATCAGCTACACTTGCCCAGAGAGGATTAACTTGGGGCAATCAGCTGGAGGGAGTAATCCCTCAGAAGTACCAGCATCTGTTTTGTTTGTTACCTGTCCAGAGGAAAACAACCATGAGAACTTGCAACCTGTGACTGTTGGAGATAAGGTAACCTTAGGGCTAAGGGACACAGGTGCAGAAGTGACTATGGTGCATCCAAAGCTAGTGAACTCTGAGAACATTATCAATGGAAAGACTCTAGCAGTTAAAGGGATTGGGGGAATGAAACTTGCAGTGCCTATGGCACGTGTATATCTTGATTGGGGAGTGGGGAGAGGTTTAAGAAATGTGGGGGTATCTGAAAATATTCCTAATGATGTTTTACTGGGTACTGATTTGGGTAGATTGCTATCTCTTTATGTGCCTGACAATGCTACATGTGACCTAGTGACATTAGTTGCAGACCCTTATGTGGAAAGGGCTGTGTGTAAAAATGCTAAGAGACATTATGACCAGGAGGGAGGACAGAGTGCATGTGTGCACAGGGCTGTGCCTGAACTGGGGATGTTTGTGCTGAGAGGTGAATCTGTAAGAGGAGATACTGACTGGGGAGAACGACAGACAGACGGTGTGTGTCTTCCTGTACTTAAACCAGCAGTATCGGCAGAATTACCATTAGCTGTACAGGGTGAGACTGATGGGGGAGAAAGGCAGATAGACTTTGTGGGTTTGTCTGTGCCTGAACCAAGTTTAGCTGTACGGGAAGAACTTGTCTGTGAGAGAAGGCAGATGAGGGGTGCATGTCTGCCTGTGATTGAATCAGTGGATTCTATAGAAGGAGGTGAGATTGACGGGGGAGAGAATGACTGGGTGACTGGGCCGCTGGATGATGTATGCCAGTCTCTGCCAGGGACAATTCCGTACCCTGTTAAAAGACACAATAGTTGGGATACATGGCAGAAGGAAGATGTGTGCTTGTCTGCACCAGTGTCAAAAGGATCCCAGATTCTGTGTGATTATGCAAAGTGTCAGACTGACTGTGAGAGAGAGCAGGGGGGCCAACTAGCCCACTCTATGACAGAAGCAGCAAAGCCACAGATTTCAGAGTGTGTGGGGGAGGAGGGTACAGGATACTCTTTGAGGGACCCCCAGAGTGAGTGTGAAAGATTGTGAGTGACAGAGACCCCAGTAACCTCAGCTGTGACCTATAAACAGACTGCACAGGCTAGGGGACAGAGACTGACACAGACTGCAGGCACAGGGGGGAGGAGTACAGAGAAGTGTATTTACACAGCCCCACAGTGCCATTCAGCAAATACACTGATAGATGTGCAGCATCAGTGTCCCCAGCAGGCTCAGCAGTTAGAACACACAGTGAGGAGAAGGGGGGCAGTTAGTCAACAACCTACCAACCATAACAGAGTGCAGGAGTACAGGAATTCTACTCCAGTGGGAGGGTAAGAGCCTATGGTAGTTAAGCAGCAACTGACAGCACACAATATGTTTAGAGAGCACACCATAGGTAGCAAGACACTAGGTTTCACAGGCACCTCTGTAACAGGGGATGATGTGTTATTCATGGATAAGATGCAAACCTTATTGGGGGAGGTACCTGCAAAACCCAGAGATGCCATATTCGCACAAAAACAGTTGCAGGAGTTTACTGCCAGAGAGGGAGTGTGTGAGATGGTCCATAATGTTCTTGTACTCACGCCCATGAGACAGAACAAACTAGAGGCTGCATGGGAGGGGCCCTGCAATATATTCAATCAGTTGGGTAGAGCAACTAGTGTGTCACTTTTAAAAGGAGGGCATCCTGCTGCCAAAACTGCTAGGTGCAATCTGTCTGGCAATGGTGTTCTCACCGCAAGGGGAAGCTCCTTTTGATACGCATCGGGAGTGGCTCGTAGCCACCCCCTTTTGCGTCTCTTATTGGGGGAGGTGTCACGAATATCTCAGGATTCAGCTGCTAAGGAGTTAACTTTGTGTAGCTTGAACTCCAAAACAGTTATTTGTTTTCAAGAAGAATTGTAACTTGTGTTTTCTTTGAACTGCCAGGCCTATTTAATAAATAGCCACCAAATGTTAGTGTGTATGCATTGAGTCATAAAGTCACTGAAGCTCTTAGTCACAGAGATACACAGGATAAAGTTTATGGCTTAAGCTGTCAATAGAATGCCTGATGCAAAACAGGCCCTTCATTACAAAAACTGACCAGGTCACTGACAGGACATTGGTATATTATGTACATATGAGGGTTAAAACTGTTATAACCTAAAGGAAGGTAAATATGACAACCTATGGCATATTTGATATCAAACCGATTCTCCCAATAAAACTAAAAGGTTCTAGATATGTAAATATAGAAATTTCTCACCTAGCAGAAATTATACTGGATTGTATAATTTCAGGCAAGAAATTAGTCTATTGAAGGTCATAAAGACAGGGGGGTTTCTTAGCCCGCCCAGGAGGGTGTGGTTAAGCAACCTGATCTCTGAAAAGTAGGTTTAAGAATCTTATTTTTTAACAATAAGATTGTCATTCTTACAAGGGGTGCTGCTGTACAGAAGTAAGGAGCCATCATTTTCATGCCAGCCCCTAGCGCAGATCTTGAAGACTAGGAAAGTATTCAATTCTGTTTTTCTCCTTTTTATTTTAAAACACTGTTTGCGTGTGTAATTTTATTTGTAACAACTTTTTATTAATAATGCATTGTGCATAATATTTTTGGCATAATAAATAATTCCTTTATTAAGTTTGGCCTTTGTCTAATAATTGAACCACGTTACTGAAAGAGACTGGAATATTAGAACTGTATAATTTAGGTTATTTTCTGCTAAATTGTATTTCTAGAGTTAATGTGTAAAGTCTGGGTTTTTCCTTAGGATTTTCCCTTTAATAAATTTTAAGTTGTAGCAGTATTAGAGCTATAGGATTGATAGTTTATTGTGGGTGGCATTAAAAGGGAGTTTTGGGCATTTCTCTTACGTCTAGTACAGATTAAGGGAGTGCGGTTAACTCTTGCACCCACTAAACTGAATCACAAGCTTGCCTGGTGTGGCTAGATTGTGACCTATTGTGGCAGAGAGGGGGGCTGAAAACCCTTTCTGTGCCAAATAAGTGACTGGCGCAAAGTTGGATAACCTTGGTTCGTCACAAATTGGTGGGCAAAGGTGTAGATAATTTTTTTTATTATTAGATTTTAGTGCTTGTGGATTTGCTAGTGTGAAAATCCCGGTACTAAAAGAAATTGTTTCTTACAATTTCCAAAGGCTAAAACTCAGTGCATTATATAGTCACACATGGCAAACAGTCCCCTTCCCTATTCTCTGTTTTTCTTTTCTATTTTATTTTTGCTTTGGAGGCATACCAGCAGCGATCTAGAGAGGCACTTATACTCCTATGCCAGGAGCGGGATATTCCAATACATTCAAAGAACAAAGATTTACTAATACAAGCTCTTGTTGAATATGATAACAGCCAAATCACACCAGTTGAAGTCCCAGGAGAGATGTCTGCAGCTGTGGGCGGTTATTCATCAGGATCTGGGGATCCATTGGACTGTGATTTGCAGACTGTTCTTAAACATATGGGCTCAGTGGATGCAAGTTTGCGCATGGAACTGATTACAAAGTTTTATGAAAGACAGGCTGCTGAACGACAGGCTGCTGTGGCTGAGAGACAGGCATCTCTGGCAGCTGAGAGAGAAGCTCTGGCAGCTGAGAGAGAGGCTCTGGCAGCTGAAAGACAGGCTGCTGAACGACAGGCGGAGAGAGAGTATCAGCTACAGCTTGCACGGTTGGAGAGAGGGATGGTCTCACCTGTTTTTAGTGAACCTAGAGACCCCCTTTGCTCCCAGAGTGCGTGCAGAGAATTTTCCCACCCTGGAGAAAGATGGAGATGTGGATGTATTCCTGCGTAGCTTTGAGAAAGTTTGCAGACAGTTCCAAGTTGCCAAGGGAGCAGTGGGCCAAGTACCTTACCCCTGGCCTGAAAGGTCCTGCACTGGAGGCGTTTGCTGAACTACCCCCAGAGTTTGATCAGGACTATGATTCCATTAAAGCTTCACTACAGAGGAGATACAATCTTACTCCTGAGGTGTACAGGAAAAAAAGGTTTGTCAGAGAGCTATATTACAGCTGTTGGGAACTTGAGGACAGCCTTTAAACAGTGGGTCAGAGGATTAAAAGTTGCAAATATGGAGGAGCTGGAAGATTTGATTGTGAAGGAGCAATTTATGCAGCTGTGCCCAGCCGGAGTTCAAGAATGGGTTTTAGATCGGAAGCCCATAACAGCATTGGAAGCTGGCGAGCTGGCTGATTTTTACACAGCTAACAGGTCTCCAGAGAATGGGAGGAAATCCTTTTCTAAGGGGGATCCACCTGTAAAGGAGCTGCTGCACAACCCCCCTTCACAAAACCTGCTGTGCCTTTATCCAGTGTGTCTGCTCCCTCTGGGAAAGGAGGGGCGAGTGCTACATCTGGGCAGGGGGATACCCGCAGATGTTTTGTTTGCAACAAAGTGGGCCACATCAGCTACACTTGCCCAGAGAGGATTAACTTGGGGCAATCAGCTGGAGGGAGTAATCCCTCAGAAGTACCAGCATCTGTTTTGTTTGTTACCTGTCCAGAGGAAAACAACCATGAGAACTTGCAACCTGTGACTGTTGGAGATAAGGTAACCTTAGGGCTAAGGGACACAGGTGCAGAAGTGACTATGGTGCATCCAAAGCTAGTGAACTCTGAGAACATTATCCCTGGAAAGACTCTAGCAGTTAAAGGGATTGGGGGAATGAAACTTGCAGTGCCTATGGCACGTGTATATCTTGATTGGGGAATGGGGAGAGGTTTAAGAAATGTGGGGGTATCTGAAAATATTCCTAATGATGTTTTACTGGGTACTGATTTGGGTAGATTGTTATCTCTTTATGTGCCTGACAATGCTACAAGTGACCTAGTGACATTAGTTGCAGACCCTTATGTGGAAAGGGCTGTGTGTAAAAATGCTAAGAGACATTATGACCAGGAGGGAGGACAGAGTGCATGTGTGCACAGGGCTGTGCCTGAACTGGGGATGTTTGTGCTGAGAGGTGAATCTGTAAGAGGAGATACTGACTGGGGAGAACGACAGACAGACGGTGTGTGTCTTCCTGTACTTAAACCAGCAGTATCGGCAGAATTACCATTAGCTGTACAGGGTGAGACTGATGGGGGAGAAAGGCAGATAGACTTTGTGGGTTTGTCTGTGCCTGAACCAAGTTTAGCTGTACGGGAAGAACTTGTCTGTGAGAGAAGGCAGATGAGGGGTGCATGTCTGCCTGTGATTGAATCAGTGGATTCTATAGAAGGAGGTGAGATTGACGGGGGATAGAATGACTGGGTGACTGGGCCGCTGGATGATGTATGCCAGTCTCTGCCAGGGACAATTCCGTACCCTGTTAAAAGACACAATAGTTGGGATACATGGCAGAAGGAAGATGTGTGCTTGTCTGCACCAGTGTCAAAAGGATCCCAGATTCTGTGTGATTATGCAAAGTGTCAGACTGACTGTGAGAGAGAGCAGGGGGGCCAACTAGCCCACTCTATGACAGAAGCAGCAAAGCCACAGATTTCAGAGTGTGTGGGGGAGGAGGGTACAGGATACTCTTTGAGGGACCCCCAGAGTGAGTGTGAAAGATTGTGAGTGACAGAGACCCCAGTAACCTCAGCTGTGACCTATAAACAGACTGCACAGGCTAGGGGACAGAGACTGACACAGACTGCAGGCACAGGGGGGAGGAGTACAGAGAAGTGTATTTACACAGCCCCACAGTGCCATTCAGCAAATACACTGATAGATGTGCAGCATCAGTGTCCCCAGCAGGCTCAGCAGTTAGAACACACAGTGAGGAGAAGGGGGGCAGTTAGTCAACAACCTACCAACCATAACAGAGTGCAGGAGTACAGGAATTCTACTCCAGTGGGAGGGTAAGAGCCTATGGTAGTTAAGCAGCAACTGACAGCACACAATATGTTTAGAGAGCACACCATAGGTAGCAAGACACTAGGTTTCACAGGCACCTCTGTAACAGGGGATGATGTGTTATTCATGGATAAGATGCAAACCTTATTGGGGGAGGTACCTGCAAAACCCAGAGATGCCATATTCGCACAAAAACAGTTGCAGGATTTTACTGCCAGAGAGGGAGTGTGTGAGATGGTCCATAATGTTCTTGTACTCACGCCCATGAGACAGAACAAACTAGAGGCTGCATGGGAGGGGCCCTGCAATATATTCAATCAGTTGGGTAGAGCAACTAGTGTGTCACTTTTAAAAGGAGGGCATCCTGCTGCCAAAACTGCTAGGTGCAATCTGTCTGGCAATGGTGTTCTCACCGCAAGGGGAAGCTCCTTTTGATACGCATCGGGAGTGGCTCGTAACCACCCCCTTTTGCGTCTCTTATTGGGGGAGGTGTCACGAATATCTCAGGATTCAGCTGCTAAGGAGTTAACTTTGTGTAGCTTGAACTCCAAAACAGTTATTTGTTGTCAAGAAGAATTGTAACTTGTGTTTTCTTTGAACTGCCAGGCCTATTTAATAAATAGCCACCAAATGTTAGTGTGTATGCATTGAGTCATAAAGTCACTGAAGCTCTTAGTCACAGAGATACACAGGATAAAGTTTATGGCTTAAGCTGTCAATAGAATGCCTGATGCAAAACAGGCCCTTCATTACAAAAACTGACCAGGTCACTGACAGGACATTGGTATATTATGTACATATGAGGGTTAAAACTGTTATAACCTAAAGGAAGGTAAATATGACAACCTATGGCATATTTGATATCAAACCGATTCTCCCAATAAAACTAAAAGGTTCTAGATTTGTAAATATAGAAATTTCTTACCTAGCAGAAATTATACTGGACTGGATAATTTCAGGCAAGAAATTAGTCTATTGAAGGTCATAAAGACAGGGGGGTTTCTTAGCCCGCCCAGGAGGGTGTGGTTAAGCAACCTGATCTCTGAAAAGTAGGTTTAAGAATCTTATTTTTTAACAATAAGATCGTCATTCTTACAAGGGGAGCTGCTGTACAGAAGTAAGGAGCCCCTGGCGCAGATCTTGAAGACTAGGAAAGTATTCAATTCTGTTTTTCTCCTTTTTATTTTAAAACACTGTTTGCGTGTGTAATTTTATTTGTAACAACTTTTTATTAATAATTCGTTGTGCATAATATTTTTGGCATAATAAATAATTCCTTTATTAAGTTTGGCCTTTGTCTAATAATTGAACCATGTTACTGAAAGAGACTGGAATATTAGTACTGTATAATTTAGGTTATTTTCTGCTAAATTGTATTTCTAGAGTTAATGTGTAAAGTCTGGGTTTTTCCTTAGGATTTTCCCTTTAATAAATTTTAAGTTGTGGCAGTATTAGAGCTATAGGATTGCTAGTTTATTGTGGGTGGCATTAAAAGGGATTTTTGGGCATTTCTCTTATGTCTAGTACAGATTAAGGGAGTGCGGTTAACTCTTGTACCCACTAAACTGAATAACAAGCTTGCCTGGTGTGGCTAGATTGTGACCTATTGGTGGCAGAGAGGGGGGCTGAAAACCCTTTCTGTGCCAAATAAGTGACTGGCGCAGGGTTGGATAACCTTGGTTCGTCACACCAATGACACCAGTAAACCTACACATGAAATATTACAGAAAGATTAAAGAAAAGGATTTAAATGAAACACTCACAAGTTATTGTCCGCCATTGTAGTGCATTCGATTTTGCCTTTACATACATCATATTCGAACAACTAGTGTTTTATTTAATAAAAGTAATCTATACAATATTTCAGGGTTATTGATAAAATTTTGCTTATGAATGGGTAAACTCACAAATAAGTTTGTGTTATTCAATACATGCACTAAACAGTGTATGTGTTGATGATAAGGTGGTATGAGTGATGAAATTGCAAGGGGTAGCGAGAGGGAGAGTAAGAGAGAGAGAAGGTGAGAGGGCGAGTGATAGACAAGGTTGGATTGGCCTACCAGAACACCAGCGCCTAGATTTAGAGTTCTGCGCTAGCCGTCAAAAGCAGCGTTAAGGGGTCCTAATGCTGCTTTTGGCTGCCCGCTGGTATTTAGAGTTGGCCAGGTAAAGGCGTACCGCTCACTTTCAAGCCGCGACTTTTCCATACTGCAGATCCCCTTACGCCAATTGCGTATTCTGTCTTTTCAATGGGATCTTCCTAACGCCGGTATTTAGAGTCTTGGCTGAAGTGAGCGTTACACCTCTACCGACAAGACTCCTAACGCCCATGGAAAGGCTGTAGTTAAGAGCTTTATGGGCTAACGCCGGTATATAAAGCTCTTAACTACAGTGCTCTAAAGTACACTAACACCCATAAACTACCTATGTACCCATAAACCGAGGTCCCCCCATATCGCCGCCACTATAATAAATATTTTTAACCCCTAATCTGCCGACCGCACATCGCCGCTACCTACATTATCCCTATGAAAACCCTAATCTGCTGCCCCTAACATCGCCGACACCTACATCATATTTATTAACCCCTAATCTGCCCCCCCCAACATCGCCACTACCTACCTACACTTATTAACCCCTAATCTGCCGACCGGACCTCGCCACTACTATAATAAATGTATTAACCACTAAAGCTAAGTCTAGCTCTAACCCTAACACCCCCCTAAGTTAAATATAATTTTAATCTAACTAAATAAATTAACTCTTATTAACTAAAGTATTCCTATTTAAAACTAAATACTTACCTGTAAAATAAACCCTAATATAGCTACAATATAACAAATAATTATATTGTAGCTATTTTAGGATTTATATTTATTTTACAGGCAACTTTGTATTTATTTTAACTAGGTACAATAGCTATTAAATAGTTAAAATAATTACAAAATTACCTGTAAAATGAATCCTAACCTAAGTTACAATTAAACCTAACACTACACTATCATTAAATTAATTAAATAAATTAGCTACCAATACCTACAATTAAATAAAATTAAATAAACTAAACTAAATTACAAAAAAAAACCCCACTAAATTACAGAAAATAAAAAAATATTACAAGAATTTTAAACTAATTACACCTAATCTAAGCCCCCTAATAAAATAAAAAAACAAAATAATAAAAGTCCCTACCCTATTCTACATTACAAAGTAACTAGCTCTTTTACCAGCCCTTAAAAGTAATCAGCTCTTTTGCCTGTAAAAAAAAATACAACCCCCCAACATTAAAACCCACCACCCACATACCCCTACTCTAACCCACCCAAACCCCCCTTAAATAAACCTAGCACTACCCCCTGAAGATCTCCCTACCTTGAGTCGTCTTCACCCAGCCAGGCCAAAGACTTCATCCGATGGGGCAGAAGAGGACATCCAGACCGGCAGAAGTCTTCATCCTATCCGGGCAGAAGAGGACATTCGGACTGGCAGACATCTTCATCCAAGCGGCATCTTCTATCTTCATCCATGCGGAGCGGAGCCATCTTCTTCCCAGCCAACGCGGATCCATCCTCTTCAACAGACGCCTACTCGCCGAATGACGGTTCCTTTAAATGACGTCATCCAAGATGGCGTCCCTCGAATTCCGATTGGCTGATAGGATTCTATCAGCCAATCAGAATTAAGGTAGGAAAAATCTGATTGGCTGATTGGATCAGCCAATCGGATTGAACTTGAATCTGATTGGCTGATTGAATCAGCCAATCAGATTTTTCCAACCTTAATTCCGATTGGCTGATAGAATCCTATCAGCCAATCGGAATTCGAGGGACGCCATCTTGGATGACGTCATTTAAAGGAACCGTCATTCGGCGAGTAGGCGTCGGTTAAAGAGGATGAATCCGCGTCGGCTGGGAAGAAGATGTCTCCACTCCGCATGGATGAAGATAGAAGATGCCGCTTGGATGAAGATGTCTGCCGGTCCGGATGTCCTCTTCTGCCCGGATAGGATGAAGACTTCTGCCGGTCTGGATGTCCTCTTCTGCCCCATCGGATGAAGACTTCGGCCCGGCTGGGTGAAGACGACTCAAGGTAGGAAGATCTTCAGGGGGGTAGTGTTAGGTTTATTTAAGGGGGGTTTGGGTGGGTTAGAGTAGGGGTATGTGGGTGGTGGGTTTTAATGTTGGGGGGGTTGTATTTTTTTTTACAGGCAAAAGAGCTGATTACTTTGGGGCATGCCCCGCAAAAAGCCCTTTTAAGGGCTGGTAAAAGAGCTGGTTACTTTGTAATGTAGAATAGGGTAGGGACTTTTATTATTTTATTTTTTATTTTTATTTTATTAGGGGGCTTAGATTAGGTGTAATTAGTTTAAAATTCTTGTCATATTTTTTTATTTTCTGTAATTTAGTGTTTGTTTGTTTTTGTAATTTAGTTTAGTTTATTTAATTGTATTTAATTGTAGGTATTGGTAGCTAATTTATTTAATTAATTTAATGATAGTGTAGTGTTAGGTTTAATTGTAACTTAGGTTAGGATTTATTTTCCAAGTAATTTTGTAATTATTTTAACTAGGTAGCTATTAAATAGTTAATAACTATTTAATAGCTATTGTACCTAGTTAAAATAAATACAAAGTTGCCTGTAAAATAAATATAAATCCTAAAATAGCTACAATATAATTATTTGTTATATTGTAGCTATATTAGGGTTTATT
Source organism: Bombina bombina (assembly GCF_027579735.1). Lineage (NCBI taxonomy): Eukaryota > Metazoa > Chordata > Amphibia > Anura > Bombinatoridae > Bombina > Bombina bombina. Next base: position 1,244,487,649 of record NC_069500.1, read on the forward strand.
TTACAGGTAAGTATTTAGTTTTAAATAGGAATACTTTAGTTAATAAGAGTTAATTTATTTAGTTAGATTAAAATTATATTTAATTTAGGGGGGTGTTAGGGTTAGACTTAGCTTTAGGGGTTAATACATTTATTATAGTAGCGGCGAGGTCCGGTCGGCAGATTAGGGGTTAATACTTGAAGTTAGGTGGCGGCGACGTTGGGGGGGCAGATTAGGGGTTAATAAATATTATGTAGGTGTCGGCGATGTTGGGGGCAGCAGATTAGGGGTTCATAGGGATAATGTAGGTGGCGGTGGTGTCTGGAGCGGCAGATTAGGGGTTAATTGTGTAATGCAGGTGTCAGCGATAGCGGGGTCGGCAGATTAGAGGTTAATAAGTGTAAGGTTAGGGGTGTTTAGACTCAGGGTTTATGTTAGGTGCAGACTTAGAAAGTGTTTCCCCATAGGAAACAATGGGGCTGCGTTGGGAGCTTAACGCTGCTTTTTTGCAGGTGTTAGGTTTTTTTTCAGCCCAAACTGCCCCATTGTTTCCTATAGGGGAATCGTGCACGAGCACGTTTTGCCAGCTTACCGCTACCATAAGCAACTCTGGTATTGAGGGTTGAAGTGGCGGTAAATTCGGCTCAACACTCCCTTTTTGGAGCCTAACGCTGCCCTTCAGACAACTCTAAATACCAGCGTTGTTTGGAAGCAGCGGTAGGAAAAAAAGCTGCGTTAGCTACGCGGGTCTTTACCGACAAAACTCTAAATCTAGCCGCAGAAGATTTCCCAGTGGGCTGCAGCAGCGCTATTTTCTTGCTGTTTCCTTTACTATGCACATATGTGTGCGTCAATGCATATTTTTTATAAGCATTTTATTACTATTATTATTATTATTATTATTATTATTATTATTAAATATTCATGTATCCCCAACATTCCTTTATACTGTCTATACAATGTGGCTCCTTCTTGTTGTTTCCCTATAGGGATTTGCTGCCATGTCTTCTTATAGAAGAAAAAGAAAAGCTGCCTCTTACGGACTGTGCTCAGTTTTAAACCCCCTTGTTGGGCTTCTTTTTCTTTTTAGGAGTGTGCTTTATATATTCTAAGGAGCTCTGAACAGTAGAAAATCAAATAAGTTGCATCATGTACCATTACATTATAATTATTGTTACAAGGCATGTGAGGATAATAATGTATTGCGCAAAGGAGAGCTCATAAGATAAAGAGTAAAGTTACCTGTATAATTAGAAAGGATGGAACAACCTGGGTTGTACACAGAAGGAATCTTTGTCATGAATGACTTTTGGAGAACAATTTGCAATATAATTAAGGCACAATAGACTAAAGAACAGCATCAGGCTTGACCATATTTGATAGAAAATATTTTTGGGCTGTTAAACCTTTTCACTTCCCCTAGGCTGACATTTTGACTATTTTCATGATTATTTGCAGTTTTGTTTAGCAGACCGTGTGCCATGAAAATAAGTTAGTCTATATATTTAAAATGGTAAAGAAATGCAACTAATGCACAAAAGTATTTTTTATTTATTGAGTTTGATTTATTTCATTATTTTTTTCAAATAACACATCATTATTTTCTACATTTTAAAGGCAAACATATTATGGTTTATACTTTGGCAACAATTCACGTTCATAAAATAAGAGAATTTAAGATTATAAAACTATGTTTTCCAAAAAACTTGTATTTATAAAAATAGAAGATGCATATTTAAACCGTTTGGTTTTCTTTAATCAGAAAGCAAATATGAGCAAGCATGTACCTCTAGAATATTACATACATGTTACAAACTACACAGAAGACTGACAGCACCAAAGATCAACCTATATAATACTAGATCATTCTACATTTTGTGAAAAGTAACCTATGAGAGAGTCAAAATTTAAAATGGGGATTTATGCCCTTTTAATTAGTGCCAGAATGGAAAAAAGGACTTCATAAGGAAGTGTTTCTGCCTGGGTGCCTCCTCATTATTTATGGGTGATTGAGAAGAGGATACCAGGTTATGTCAAATAGATGATCTCCTAAGTAGGATTGCTAGTTGTTCTCCAAAAAAATATTTATAGGTGGGGTTACATAATGGCCCCTCCCCAAAGTTGTAACATAGGCCCCACTCTTAAACCAGCTATATATATATATTTCACCAAGTAAAGAAAGTCTCCAGCTGTGAATAATTTAAGAGAGCTTTATTTCCATACAGGGTCCACCAACATATAGCAATGTTTTGGGCACACACTTATCCCTTATCCATGAATAACGGCTAAGTGTGTGCCCAAAACGTTGCTATATGTTGGTGGACACTGTATGGAAATAAAGGTCTTTTAAATTCTTAACAGCTGGATACTTTATTTTCTTGGATACATTGATAGGCATGGTAAGCCTTCTCAGAACTCTGTGATATTGTGTGTGCTGTTTCATACCTTTTGAAATATATATTTTTTTCACAACTAGCAGTGAGTTTATCCCCTTGGCTGCCAGTAACACACAATTAAATTATATTTTTTCACTGTGTCTGCCATTTACACACAGCGCAGTGATTTGACTTCCTTTGGCTGCCAGTATCACACATATAGCATATGTGCATTTAGATTCCCCATGGTATACACATATAAGAAAATGATTTTGTTATATCCATAGTTGCTAGTAAGTCATATGGTAGTACATATACAATGTCACTTTATTTTGTAATGCATCAAGGCATAGGAGGCCTTTAAGCGGCATATTTATCAAGCTCCGTACGGATCTTGATGCCCCGTGTTTCTGGCGAGCCTGAAAAAAAGTTATGAAGCAAGCAGCGGTCTAAAGACCGCTGCTCCATAACCTGTCCACCTGTTCTGAGACCACGGACAGAAATCGCCAGAAATCAACCCGATCAAATATGATCAGGTTGATTGACACCCCCTGCTAGCGGCCGAATGGCCGCACATCTGCAGGGGGCGGCATTGGACCAGCAGTTTACAAGAACTGCAATACAAAGTACAATGCAATGTTTAAAATATATACATATTTCTACAAAGTATATACCAAAAGTACAAAGTTTACATGTAATAAAAGAAACTCTGAGTAAAATGAATTAAAACACAAAGTGTACTGTAAATGCAACAAAACTCTCATTGCAACATCATCAACGTTTGGTACAATGCAAGTAAACCCGTTTTGTACAGTGAGATCTTGCTTAACAGTTTGGCGCAATTGTAGCAGCTCAAGATATGCAATATTAGAAAGCTTATTATTTTTTTGCATAGTGCGAACATTAAAAAGCCTTCTATTATAAATGGAAAAAGATGCACCCACTTTCTTCTGCGGGATATTAATATCAAATATTCAAAATGTTGTTTATAAAAACATAACACATGCCAAAATTCTAAATAAAAAACTTAGTTAAATACATATTAAACTATTTCACACTACAATGCATACATAGATCACACTATATGCAAATGCACACTATACCCACAATGTCCCAGCTAAAAAATTATTAATTTAGAAATCCAAAATAGGTGGCGCAGATCCAGTAAGGTTTCAGGTTCTAACTCCAAAATATGAAAGATGTCTGCACGTGAGGGATCACAATAGCGTAGTATACACAGGAAAAGCACTAAATGCAAAATATTCACATAGGGCGCAATCAAATATATGAAGCAGGTTTCGGCGCAAGCGTGGGCCGTCCGTAATTTCACCTTGCACATCGGGGTATTACATAAACCCCGCCGGCAGTTCATAAAGTGCCGTAAGTCTGATAAACTAGCGATGTCCAGAAATGAGCGTAAATACAAATTTCTGGAGTCGCCAGTGTCTTACGGCACTTTAGAAACTGCCGGCGCCTAAGAAAAGTAAAGAAAATAATAAATCTACCGTAAAAGTCTAGCACGCCTCCCAAAAATAAGCCAGTGCAGGCGGACAGGTTAAGGAGCAACGGTCTTTGTGACCGCTGCTTCATAACTGCCGGCTCGCCGAATGGAGCTTGATAAATATGCCCCTAGCTGTGCATTGACGATCTGATATTGAAAAGTTACTTTCATTTTCATTTAATTAAATGCAATTTCCAGTCCTCCGTAGAGTATATTCTCATTTTGTTATTTTAAAACTTGAAGGGTTAAAACAGTAAATTGGAAAAAGTGTCAGCCCTGCAATTCCCATGTCATTCAAACCCTGAATCATTGTTCCTTTCTGTATGCTTATGTTCTGCTTCAGCTGTTAAGAAAATAGTCGGTGTTATCTGAGAAACTTTCAAGCTAAAGTCATGTAAAATAACTTAAAGGGTCATGAAACCCAAAAATGTTCTTTCATGATTCGAATAAAGAATACAATTTTAAACAACTTTCCAATTTACTTCTATTATTTAATTTGCTTCCTTCTCTTGTTATCCTTTGCTGAAAGGTTTATCTAGTCAAAAGATATATGGATTTTGCGCTAGTGGGTATAGGCTCCTTTCACTATTAGAAGCTTCCTCTATGCTTCTCAGGGGAAATTGTAAGAAGAGTGGTTTATAGGAAAGGGCGCTCTAAATAGAGCTAATACCTTATGGAGATTTTTTAAAAATATGAAAAATATGTAAATATAAAAAATATATATAAAAAATGTAAATAGAAATCTATTCTATGACACCAGATAAGATTTTGTACAGAATAAAAATTTTATTTTAGTAAAAACTAAAAAGTTTGTTTGAAACATGTGAGTTTAAGATTCTTATGTACAGATGAACTCACATGTTTCAAACAAACTTTTTAGTTTTTACTAAAATAAAATAATTTTTTATTCTTTACAAAATCTTATCTGGTGTCATAGAATAGATTTTTTATATATATATATTTTTTATATTTACATATTTAAAAAAAATCTCTATAAGGTATTAGCTCTATTTAGAGCGCCCTTTCCTATAAACCATTCTTCTCTGAAAGGTTTATCTAGGCAAGCTCAGGAGCAGCACAGAACCTAGGTTCTAAGTGCTAATTGGTGGGTGCATATATGTACCAATTTTCATTGGCTCACCCATGTGTTCAGTTAGAAATCATTAGTGCATTGCTGCTCTAGCTCCTTCAACAAATGATACTAAGAGAATGAAACAACTTATATAATATAAGTAAATTATAAAGTTGTTTAAAATTGAATTCTCTATCTGAATCATGAAAGAAACATTTTGTGTTTCATGTTCCTTTAATCCTCATTTTGTGGTAAGTATATTACTTCACTTCATATATATACAGTATATATATATATGTGTGTGTGTGTTTATTTAAAGGGACATTATTCTAGAACAGTACCTCCAGAACACCCCATCTCACATACTGCCAGCCCTTGTTCACTTCTGCTAGGTTTCTGAGAAGTGTGCAAGTGGGTTGCAAATGTAATTTTTGCATTTCACATTGCTATTGGCAGTGGTGTCTCCTAGATTTAATGATTAGGGAGGCACTTCTCAGAGGTTCAACTGTTTTGTGGAAGGGCTCATAACAGGAGGGGCAAGGACGGTTGTTTAGTGAGTCTGGTGATCTGAGGACAAAGTCGTGGCCAATGGAAGTGGCTGGATGGAAAACCAAGTAATGATCACATTTGTGGGTGCACATAGGGGGCAACCATTATGTAGAGGGGCAGTGCCCCCTGACATTGGGTTCTCGTTTGATGTCTTTATGAATTCCAAATGCTAGATCAAAAGGTAAAACTCCTGGTCACGCCTCCAGATGTCTCAAAATGCCCTTGACAGTCCCCTTAGACACCGTTTGTTCTATTCAGGGAGACTAATTGCCCATAATATAACAGACTTGCATATATTTTACAATTATTGTTTTGCAAGCATGTTTCTCGTGTTGTTAGCGGTTCTTTTGTGAGGTAACATATTGGGTGCCTCATGAAACTGTAAGTGTTAATGGAAGAAGCAAAACTGCTGGAAAATATAGGGAAAGTGATGCTGAATGATTTTTGTATATGACCCTCCGCAACATCACAAATGTCTTTGAAATGAACTATATGTAAAAAGAATCTTCAGTCACTTGAGGTGCCTGATAAAAGTGACATTCTAATTTAAGAGTGAAATGCTCAAATGCTTGTTGGTAGCTATGTGTTAAAGGGACATAGAGTGCAAAAAGAAAGTGCACTCTTGTAAAAGCGTTTATTATTGCACTATTGCTTTACATTACAGACAGCCCTAGAGCAGTAAGACATTACTTAGAGCTAGCTGTGCATATTTACATAGCTACCAATCAGATAGCTCCCAGTAATGCAGTGCTGTTCCTGAACCTATTTAGGCATTGTTTATAACAAACAATACCAAGAGAATAAAGCTAATTGGAAAACAGAATTAAATTGAAAATCTCTTAAAATTGCATATCCTACTCGAATCATGAAAGTTTAATTTTTATTTTTGTCTCTTTAAGGACCAGCACAGGAGACCATCTAGTGCCAGGATTAAATACATAGTTACCAATGTGCATTAATTTAATAAGAGCAGTTTAAAATACGCTTTTAAAAGGTTTTATACTGGATTTTTATATCAATATCTGTGCATATTCTTCTTTATTATAGTGTCTATTACATGCAGTTAAATGAAAATTGGTGTATACTGTCCCTTTAAGGGCCACATATAAATGAATGGCTATTAAATGCACATTAATATACTTCCTATTAATGTCCAGTAAGGTTGTTGGGTACCCTCTATCTGCCATTTTACCTTCCAGAAAGTTCCTTCAATTGTGGTCACTTGTTTGCCCACCAACCAGTGGTTCCCAAAATGCACATTGTCATTTTAGTTTTTGTAACTGGTTTTCCTAGGGCAGTGATGTCTAACCTGCCAGTTTTGGAACTAAAATTCCCATAGTGCTTAGGCACTCTGCAGTCTAGTTCAGCATCTTGGGAATTGTAGTTCAGAAATATCTAGGGTGCTGAGGTTAGCCATCTTTGCACTAGGGCCACATAAACCATGGCACACATTATTATTTCAGCTTTTTCCAGAGGCCACAAAAATCATCCCTAGTCTTTGTTGTACAGCATTCTCATAGCAGCACAATATACAAACACAACCCTGCAATATGTATTAGTATCAGAAAAAAATACCACTTCACTAATGACATTGACTAATACAATTCTATTTTAAAAATACCTAACCTTGTTTATGAAGGAAGGTTCATTATAATTATTTATATTACTGAAACACACCTTATAACTGGTCAAGCAATTAAACAATATTTGTGTGACTGCTCATAAAATAAAATTAACATACTAATTTGCAGGTGCATTCCTATAAACAAGTATTAAGGTGTGATAACCGTCATAAGAAAACATACATACTTGTACTCTTCCACATAAAGGCATACAAGTTCTATTTGTATATGCCATTCATTTGACTAAAGTTAAAGGGATACTGAAACTATTTTTTTTCGTTTATGATTCAGATAGACCATGCAATTTTAAGCAACTTTCTAATTTACTCCTGTTATCAATTTTTCTTCATTTTCTGAGGAGATGGCCCATATTTGATTCAGCACCTGGGTACAGTTTGCTGATTGGTGGCTAAATGTACCCACCAATCAGCAAGCCCTATTCAGGGTGCTGAACCAAATATGGGCCAGCTCTTAAACTTACATTAATGCTTTTTAAAATAAAGATACTAAGATTACGGGGGGGGGGGGGGGAATGATAATAGGAGTAAATTAGAAAGTTGCTTAACCCTTTGGCTGCTAAGCCATTTATAACATGGGTGCTAAGCTGGATTTTAGGCTTTTTTTTATTTTTTACTGTTTTTAAATATAATTTTTTTTTTACTTTTTTTACTTTTTTTTCCAGATCCCCAAGACTTATACTTTTGGAAAGGTTAGGCGATTACCTTTCCAACGGTGGGTCTTGGGGGTCTGTAGCTGATTAAATGCCTGAGATACAGGCTTCTAAGCAGCATGCCCCATTTCCCTATATTGTCCATTGTTCATTTTAAATAAAGTTGCGCGGTGATGTCATCACTTCATTGCGCGTGACGTCACTGTGCGAATCGTGAAGCCTGGAGTAGGTAAGAGCCCTCATGGGAGTAGGTAAGAGCCCCCATATTGCCCTCAAGGTGGGTGAGTGCTAGCGACGGCTCTGAGCCATCGTCAGCACCTGACTGGAACAATTTGTGATGGCTCAGAGCCGTCATTAGCATTCAAAGGGTTAAAATTGCATGGTCTATCTGAATCATGAAAGAAAAAAAAATTAGGTTCAGTATCCATTTAAATCAGAATGTTCTCTCAAAGAGGAAAAAAAAAAAAGGACCAGATTACAAGTGGTGCGCTAACTGTTGCGCGTGAGCAATAACAGAATTTATGCTTACCTGATAAATTACTTTCTCCAACGGTGTGTCCGGTCCACGGCGTCATCCATTACTTGTGGGAAATGTTCTCCCCCACAGGGAAAGGCAAGGAGAGCACACAGCAAGAGCTGTCCATATAGCTCCCCCTCTGGCTCCGCCCCCCAGTCATTCGACCGACGGTTAGGAGAAAAAGGAGAAACTATAGGGTGCCGTGGTGACTGTAGTGTATAAAGAAAAAAAATTTCAACCTGATTAAAAAAACCAGGGTGGGCCGTGGACCGGACACACCGTTGGAGAAAGTAATTTATCAGGTAAGCATAAATTCTGTTTTCTCCAACATTGGTGTGTCCGGTCCACGGCGTCATCCATTACTTGTGGGAACCAATACCAAAGCTTTAGGACACGGATGAAGGGAGGGAGCAAATCAGGTTACCTAAACAGAAGGCACCACGGCTTGCAAAACCTTTCTCCCAAAAACAGCCTCCGAAGAAGCAAAAATATAAAATTTGTAGAATTTGGCAAAAGTGTGCAGAGAAGACCAAGTCGCTGCCTTACATATCTGGTCAACAGAAGCCTCGTTCTTATAGGCCCATGTGGAAGCCACAGCCCTAGTAGAGTGAGCTGTGATACGGTCAGGAGGCTGCCGTCCGGCAGTCTCATAAGCCAATCGGATAATGCTTTTCAGCCAGAAAGAGAGAGAGGTAGCAGTAGCTTTTTGACCTCTCCTCTTACCAGAGTAAACGACAAACAAGGATGAGGTTTGTCTAAAATCTTTTGTTGCTTCTAAATAGAACTTTAAAGCACGAACAACATCTAAATTGTGTAATAAACGTTCCTTCTTTGAAACTGGATTCGGACACAAAGAAGGAACAACTATTTCCTGGTTGATGTTCTCGTTGGAAACAACTTTTGGAAGAAAACCAGGCTTAGTACGCAAAACAACCTTATCTGAATGGAACACCAGATAGGGTGGATCACACTGCAAAGCAGATAATTCAGAAACTCTTCTAGCAGAAGAAATAGCAACCAAAAACAGAACTTTCAAAGATAGTAACTTAATATCTATGGAATGTAAAGGTTCAAACAGAACCCCTTGAAGAACTGAAAGAACTAAATTTAGACTCCAAGGAGGAGTCATGGGTCTGTAAACAGGCTTGATTCTAACCAAAGCCTGAACAAAAGCTTGTACATCTGGCAAAGCTGCCAGTCGTTTGTGCAACAAGACGGATAATGCAGAAATCTGTCCTTTTAGAGAACTAGCTGACAATCCTTTATCCAAACCTTCTTGGAGAAAGGAGAGAATCTTTGGAATTTTAATCTTACCCCAGGAGAATCCTTTGGATTAACACCAACAGATATATTTTTTCCATATTTTATGGTAAATCCTTCTAGTCACAGGTTTTCTGGCTTGGACCAGAGTATCAATCACAGAATTTGAAAACCCACGCTTGGATAAAATCAAGCGTTCAATTTCCAAGCAGTCAGCTGCAGAGAAACTAGATTGGGATGTTCGAATGGACCTTGTACTAGAAGGTCCTGTCTCAAAGGTAGCTTCCATGGTGGAGCCGATGACATATTCACCAGGTCTGCATACCAAGTCCTGCGTGGCCACGCAGGAGCTATCAGAATCACTGAGGCCTTCTCCTGTTTGATCCTGGCTATGAGCCTGGGGAGGAGAGGAAACGGTGGAAACACATATGCTATGTTGAACGACCAAGGCGCCACTAATGCATCCACTAGAGTCGCCTTGGGATCCCTGGATCTGGACCCGTAGCAAGGAATCTTGAAGTTTTGACGGGACGCCATTAGATCCATGTCTGGAATGCCCCATAATTGGGTTAACTGAGCAAAGACCTCCGGATGGAGTTCCCACTCCCCCGGATGGAAAGTCTGACGACTCAAATAGTCCGCCTCCCAGTTGTCTACTCCTGGGATGTGAATAGCAGATAGATGGCAGGAGTGATTCTCTGCCCATTGGATTATCTTGGTTACTTCCTTCATCGCTAGGGAACTCTTTGTTCCCCCCTGATGATTGATGTACGCAACAGTCGTTATGTTGTCCGACTGAAATCTTATGAACCTGGCTTCCGCTAGCTGAGGCCAAGCCAGGAGCGCATTGAATATAGCTCTTAGTTCCAAAATGTTTATCGGGAGAAGCGACTCTTTCCGCGACCATAGGCCCTGAGCTTTCAGAGAGTCCCAGACCGCGCCCCACCCCAAGAGGCTGGCGTCGGTCGTGACGATGACCCACTCCGGTCTGCGGAAACTCATTCCCTGAGACAGGTGATCCTGGGTCAACCACCAGAGAAGTGAGTCCCTGGTTACCTGGTCTACTTGAATTTGGGGAGACAAGTCTGTATAGTCCCCATTCCACTGATTGAGCATGCACAGCTGTAATGGTCTTAGATGAATTCGAGCAAAAGGAACCACATCCATTGCTGCGACCATTAGTCCTATTACTTCCATGCATTGAGCTATGGAGGGTTGAGGAATAGAGTGAAGAACTCGACAAGCTTTTAGAAGCTTTGTCTTTCTGACGTCTGTGAGAAAGATCTTCATTTCCACAGAATCTATTATTGTTCCCAGAAAAGGAACCCTTGTGGACGGTGACAGTGAACTTTTTTCTATGTTCACTTTCCACCCGTGAGATCTGAGAAAAGCCAACACAATGTCTGTATGAGCCCTCGCTTTGGAAAGAGACGACGCTTGGATTAGGATGTCGTCTAGATAAGGTGCTACAGCGATGCCCCTCGGTCTTAGGACCGCTAGAAGGGACCCTAGCACCTTTGTGAAAATTCTGGGAGCGGTGGCTAAACCGAATGGAAGAGCCACAAACTGGTAATGTTTGTCCAGAAAGGCGAACCTCAGGAACTGATGATGAGATTTGTGGATTGGGATATGCAGATACGCATCCTTCAGATCCACGGTAGTCAAAAATTGACCCTGCTGGATTGTTGGTAAGATTGTCCGAATGGTTTCCATCTTGAAGGATGGAACTCTGAGGAACTTGTTTAATATCTTTAAATCCAGAATTGGCCTGAAAGTTCCCTCTTTTTTGGGAACCACAAACAGGTTTGAGTAAAACCCTAGACCTTGTTCCCCGGAGGGGACTGGGTTTATCACTCCCATCTTTGATAGGTCTCTTACACAATGTAAGAATGCCTGTTTCTTTATCTGGTCTGAAGATAAGCAAGACAGGTGGAACCTTCCCTTTGGAGGAAGTCCCTTGAATTCTAACAGGTATCCCTTGGAAACTATCTCTAGTGCCCAGGGATCCAGAACATCTCTTGCCCAAGCCTGAGCGAAGAGAGATAGTCTGCCCCCTACCAGATCCGGTCCCGGATCGGGGGCTACCCCTTCATGCTGTCTTGGTAGCAGCAGCAGGTTTCTTGGTTTCTTTACCCTTGTTCCAGCCTTGCATGGGCTTCCAAGCGGGTTTGGGCTGGGCCGTGTTACCTTCTTGTCTAGCGGCAGTGGAGTTATTAGCCGGTCCGTTCCTGAAATTGCGAAAGGAACGAAAATTAGACTTGTTCTTAGCCTTAAAAGGCCTATCCTGTGGGAGGGCATGGCCCTTACCCCCAGTGATGTCTGAAATAATTTCCTTCAATTCCGGCCCAAAAAGGGTCTTACCCTTGAAAGGAATATTCAGTAACTTAGTCTTGGACGACACGTCTGCCGACCAGGATTTTAGCCAAAGCGCCCTCCGCGCTACTATAGCAAAACCTGAGTTTTTCGCCACCAATTTCGTTATTTAAAAGGCGGCATCCAATATAAAGGAATTAGCTAACTTTAATGGGTGAATTCTGTCCATGACTTCTTCATAGGAAGTCTCTTTCTGGAGCGACCTTTCTAGTTCTTCGAACCAAAAGGACGCCGCTGAAGTGACAGTAATAACACACGTAGCTGGTTGAAGGATGAACCCTTGCTGAACAAAAATCTTTTTAAGCAATCCTTCCAATTTTTTATCCATAGGATCTTTGAAAGCGCAGCTGTCCTCTATAGGAATAGTTGTGCGCTTCGCTAGTGTTGAAACAGCTCCCTCAACCTTCGGGACCGTTTGCCATGCGTCCCTTCTAGGGTCTACTATGGGAAACATTTTCTTAAATATAGGAGGTGGGGCAAAGGGTACACCTGGCTTCTCCCACTCCTTTTCCACTATGTTCGCTACCCTCTTAGGTATTGGAAAAGCGTCGTCGTGCACTGGGACCTCTAAAAATTTGTCCAATTTGCACAACTTCTCTGGTACTACCATGGAATCACAGTCATCCAGAGTAGCTAATACCTCCTTAAGCAAAGCGCGGAGATGTTCTAGCTTAAACTTAAATGCCACTAGATCAGGTTCTGCCTGTTGAGAAATTTTTCCTGAGTCTGAAATTTCACCCTCAGACAGCCCTTCCCTCCGCCCAATTCCGATTGATGTGAGGGTAAAATAAATAAGGCATCGTCAGCGTCTGATTGTTCATCCTTTTTATCTGTATTTAAAACTGAACAATCATGCTTTCTCTGAAAAACTGGCAGTTTGGATAAAAGATTTGCTATAGAATTATCCACTACTGCTGATAATTGTTGCATAGAAATAAGCACTGTCGCCTGCGCGGGCAAAGCTGGTGTAGACACAGAAGGAGAGGATGTAGAGCTATCCCCACTACCTTCATTAGATAAATCATCTTGGGCAACATTATGAAAAATAACAGAGCTGTCCTGATTTTGTTTGGACGCTATGGCGTAATTATCACAAACACTCGAAGGGGGAACCACATTTGTCTATATACACACAGAACATAGGTTATCTGATGGAACAGACATGTTAAACAGATTTAGGCAGGCAAACAATGCAATAAAAACGATTTTAAACAAAAACGTTACTGTCTCTTTAAATAATAAAATGACACATTTATTTCTGAATGTTCAAAAAACTATGAAGGCAATATCCGATTTTTCTGAAATTTGGACCCCAGTGTCTTAATGCTTAGAAAGTATTGCACAGCAAATATGGAGACTCTAGCTCTTAAAACAAGCTAATTGTTGGATTTAACCGTTTTTACACACCACAATCCCAGCCTTGCTGCAGCTTTTTACCTTCCTTAGGGGTCACCATTCACAGAAAAAAGCCTTTTGGAGTCACTTTCTGAACCACAGGACCCTCTCACATGAATCTGCATGCACTGCCTTGAAATTCAACTGCACAGCTGAAGTGCCAAAATGAGGCTTCCTCCCTCAGCACACTAGAGTGAAGGGGCCTTCCTGACTAGATTTAGGTGTCTAAAACAAGCCAGATCAATAAAAAACGTTCCCAAGTGTATGTGAGCTTATAAAATATTTCAAATGGTATAATATTGTAATAAAAACCAATCGATTTAGCCCCTAACAGTGTCTACCAGCATAAAAAACAAAAAGGGGAAGTCTGTTATCTTTTTTGCTGAGGTGAAAGAAAAATGGCTTACCGTTTCCCCTGAGGGGAAAAATGACTGTCATCTAGCATTAGCCTGTGTTGTTAGAAGGAGACTAGTCATACCTGAAGCACATGAGTCTGCAAACTGTTACCCCCAACTGAAGTTCTCTTGTTTCAACAGTCCTGCGTGGTAACAGTAATGGATTTTAGTTACTTGTGCTAAAATCATAGCCCTCTTAAACAGAAATCTTCATCACTTTTCTGTTATAGAGTAAATAGTACAAGCCAGCACTATTTTAAAATAACAAACTCTTGATAGAAGAATAAAAAACTACAACTAACACCACAAACTCCTCGCCATCCCCGTGGTAGATGCTACTTGTTCAGAGCGGCAAGGAGAATGACTGGGGGGCGGAGCCAGAGGGGGAGCTATATGGACAGCTCTTGCTGTGTGCTCTCCTTGCCTTTCCCTGTGGGGGAGAACATTTCCCACAAGTAATGGATGACGCCGTGGACCGGACACACCAATGTTGGAGAAATTGGATTTATTGCGGCTGTTTGCGCACATTGGAAGTAGTGCGCATATTACAACTTGAAAGTAACACGCAATATAATTTAACGTGCATTGAGTTATTGTGACTTCAGAACTCTGGCTAACTGTTATGCTCAAATAAAAAGTTACACAAAATACATAAAAATTACATTAAAAGTACATTTACACTCATAATAATACCATCTAGGGCACGATTTATCAAGCCTTTTCCTGCTCTTCGACTGCAGGTTCTCACAAGAGAACCTGCAGTCCGCATTTATGAAGTAGCGGTCATCAGACTGCTGCTTTCTATCTTCTTCTCCACCTCTTAGAAAGGAGAATTTCAATCTCCCTGGTCAGACAAGATTGACAGCTCCTGCCCACGCGTGATTGGCTGTGCGCGTGCAGGGGGCATCGTTGCACAAGAGCGCAAAATAGCGCTCTTGTGCAATGCTAAAATCCACCAACTGAATTCTTTCCCCCAGAGACGAGCTGCGGCTGACAGAGGCGCATATGAAACACCCTGTCCGCCGACGCTTAATAAATCGAGCCCCTAATGAAAACTAATTGCATTCGAAATATTAACACCGTCTAATAAAAAATATTGGGGGGGAAAAAAAGTTTAATTAAAAAGTTATAAGAGAAATGAAGTCTCAAGTATTAGGAAAAAAAGACTGCAAACAGTTTTAACATAGGAATACTTACATATACATATCTAAATATGTATATATACAGTATCTCACAAAAGTGATTATACCCCTCGAATTTTCGTAAATATTTTATTATATCTTTTCATGTGACAACACTGAAGAAATTACACTTTGCTACAATGTAAAGTAGTGAGTGTACAGCCTGTTTAACAGTGTAAATTTGCTGTCCCCTCAAAATAACTCAACATACAGCCATTAATGTCTAAACCGTTGGCAACAAAAGTGAGTACACCCCTAAGTGGAAATGTTCAAATTGGGCCCAAAGTGTCAATATTTTGTGTGCCCACCATTATTTTCCAACACTGCCTTAACCCTCTTGGGCATGGAGTTCACCAGAGCTTCACAGGTTGCCACTGGAGTCCTCTTCCACTCCTCCATGATGACATCACGGAGCTGGTGGATGTTAGAGACCTTGCGCTCCCCTACCTTCCATTTAAAGGGACAGTATACACTCATTTTCATATAACTGCATGTAATAGACACTACTATAAAGAATAAGATGCACAGATACTGATATAAAAATCCAGTATAAAACTGTTTAAAAACTTACTTAGAAGCTGTCAGTTTGGCTCTGTTGAAAAGGTAGCTGGAAAGCCCACTGCAAGTGGCAAATAAGACACTCCCCCCTCCCCCTTCTTTTGCATATGAAAAGACCCTTTACACAAACAGGAGCAAGCTGGAGTAGGTATACGTCAGTATTCTCATAAAACTTTGGGGCTTGGTTAGGAGTTTGAAAAGCAGAGCAATGTTATTTAAAAATAAGTAAAACTACATTTAAAAAAAAAAAAAAACTTTATGGGCTATATAAATAGATCATCTACAAAACATTTATGCAAAGAAAAAATGAGTGTATAATGTCCCTTTAAGGATGCCCCACAGATGCTCAATAGGGTTTAGGTCTGGAGACATGCTTGGCCAGTCCATCACCTTTACCCTCAGCTTCTTTAGCAAGGCAGTGGTGGTCTTGGAGGTGTGTTTGGGGTTGTTATGTTGGAATACTGCCCTGCAGCCCAGTCTCCAAAGGGAGGGGATCATGCTCTGCTTCAATATGTCACAGTACATGTTGGCATTCATGGTTCCCTCAATAAACTGTAGCTTCCCGGTGCCGACAGCACTCATGCAGGCCCAGACCATGACACTCCGACCACCATGCTTGACTGTAGGCAAGACACACCACTTGTTTTTGTACTCCTCACCTGGTTGCCGCCACACACGCTTGACACCATCTGAAAAAAATAAGTTTATCTTTATCTCATCGAACCACAGGACATGGTTCCAGTAATCCATATCCTTAGTCTGCTTGTCTTCATCAAACTGTTTGCGGGCTTTCTTGTGCATTACCTTTAGAAGAGGCTTCCTTCTGGGATGACAGCCATGCAGACCAATTTGATTCCGTGTGCGGCGTATGGTCTGAGCACTGACAGACACGTGCACTCAACTTCTTTGGTCGACCATGGCGAGGCCTGTTCTGAGTGGAACCTGTCCTGTGAAACGGCTGCATAGTCTTGCCCACCGTGCTGCAGCTCAGTTTCAGAGTCTTGGCAATCTTTTTATAGCCTAGGCCATATATATGTAGAGCAACAATTCTTTTTTTCAGATCCTCAGAGAGTTCCTTGCCATGAGGTGCCATGTTGAACTTCCAGTGACCAGTATGAGAGTGTGAGAGTGATAACACCAAATTTAACACACCTGCTCCCCATTCACACCTGAGACATTGTAACACAAACGAGTCACATGACACCGGGGAGGGAAAATGGCTAATTGGGCCCAATTTGGACATTTCCACTAAGGGGTGTACTCACTTTTGTTGCCAATGGTTTAGACATTAATGGCTTTGTGTTGAGTTACTTTGAGGGGACAGCAAATTTACACTGTTATACAGGCTGTACATTCACTACTTTACATTGTAGCAAAGTGTCATTTCTTCAGTGTTGTCACATGAAACGATATAATAAAATATTTACAAAAATGTGAGGGGTGTACTCACTTTTATGAGATACTGTATATATATATATATATATATATATATATATATATATATATATATATATATATATATATGTGTGTGTGTGTGTGTCTTTGTGTGTATATATATATATATATATATATATATGTGTGTGTGTGTATATATATATGTGTGTGTACATATGTAT
This sequence comes from Bombina bombina, assembly GCF_027579735.1. Lineage (NCBI taxonomy): Eukaryota > Metazoa > Chordata > Amphibia > Anura > Bombinatoridae > Bombina > Bombina bombina. The sequence continues at coordinate 1,244,504,712 of NC_069500.1, forward strand.
TTATGTATCTGTATATATGTATTTACAGAATTATGAAGGATATTAATAACATCTATTGGGTTAAATAATATTCAGTATAGTTCAAAATAAGCAGTCACAGGAAATATATTTGCATAAAATAACTTGTATATGAACAAGTAGAATATTACCCTGAAGGATAATTTAATACGATGGAAGAAGCACTACGTTCACTCAGTGGTACATTAGAACAGGAAGCTGCTTAAAGTGTCAGTAAACAACTTGTACCAACAAGACATCTCTGTTGTGTTGCTATAGAATAACTTATCAGCCAGGTCTTAACATTTTAAATCATTTTTACTGCAATTATTTTTAATAGCCAAACTTCACCCTCCATTTGCCCTTTTTTGGAGGAGACAATCTGGGCTTTAGTCCACTGACAACAAGGCTAGTCATTGTAAAGTTAGTGTAATGTACATTGTGTTGCAGTTATCTGATAAAGCCAATTAGGGACAGATGTTTTAAAAATGTATATACGAATCTCAATGTGTTCACTGCCCCTTTAAGATTACACCAAAAATACAGACAGAAGGAAAATGGGTGCAAGTAAACAAATAAAAAGAAGCACTGCGCAGAATCCTCTGAATAGAAACAAATATTTACAGAAAGAGATTGCTATACACTATTTCTATTACCTATACACTATTTTCCAATTTACCTCTCTTATCAAAATAGCTTTCTTCTATTTGTATCATAAACTGAAAAGCATTCCTTGGTAGGCCCAGGTGTAGCACTGGACTACTGGGAGCTTGCTGCTTATTGGTGACTGCAGATAAATGCCTCTTGTCATTGGCTCACCTGTTGTGTTCAACTAGCTCCCAGTGGTGTATTGCTGCTCCTTCAACAAATACCAAGAATAAATCAAATTAGAAAATTAAATAATATAAGTAAACTAGAAAGTTATTTAGAATTCTATACTCTATCGCCTAGATTTAGAGTTCTGCGTTAGCCGTCAAAAGCAGCGTTAAGGGGTCCTAACGCTGCTTTTGGCCGCCCGGTGGTATTTAGAATCAGGCAGGAAAGGGTCTAACGCTCACTTTCAAGCCGCAACTTTTCCATACCGCAGATCCCCTTATGCCAATTGCGTATCCTATCTTTTCAATGGGATCTTCCTAACGCTGGTATTTAGAGTCTTGGCTGAAGTGAGCGGTAGACCCTCTACCGACAAGACTCCTACCGCCCATGGAAAGGCTGTAGTTAAGAGCTTTATGGGCTAACGCCGTTATATAAAGCTCTTAACTACTGTGCTCTAAAGTACACTAACACCCATAAACTACCTATGTACCCCTAAACCGAGGTCCCTCCACATCGCCGCCACTATAATAAATATTTTTAACCCCTAATCTGCCGACCGCACATAGCCGCCACCTAAATTATACATATGAACCCCTAATCTGCTGCCCCTAACATCGCCGACCCCTATATTATATTTATTAACCCTTAATCTGCCCCCCCAACGTCACTGCTACCTAACTACACTTATTAACCCCTAATCTGCCGACCGGACCTTGCCGCCACTATAATAAATGTATTAACCCCTAAACCGCCGCACTCCCGCCTTGCAAACACTATAATAAATAGTATTAACCCCTAATCTGCCCCCCCACGTCACCGCCACCTAACTTCAAGTATTAACCCCTAATCTGCCGACCGGACCTCGCCGCTACTATAATAAATGTATTAACCCCTAAAGCTAAGTCTAACCCTAACCCTAACACCCCCCTAAATTAAATATAATTTTAATCTAACGAAATAAATTAACTCTTATTAACTAAAGTCTTCCTATTTAAAACTAAATACTTACCTGTAAAATAAACCCTAATATAGCTACAATATAACAAATAATTATATTGTAGCTATTTTAGGATTTATATTTATTTTACTGGCAACTTTGTATTTATTTTAACTAGGTACAATAGCTATTAAATAGTTATTAACTATTTAATAGCTACCTAGTTAAAATAATTACAAAATTACCTGTAAAATAAATCCTAACCTAAGTTACAATTAAACCTAACACTACACTATCATTAAATTAATTAAATTAATTACCTACAGTTACCTACAATTAAATACAATTAAATAAACTATTCTATAATACAAAAAAACAAACACTAAATTACAAAAAATTAAAAAAATATTACAAGAATTTTAAACTAATTACACCTAATCTAAGCCCCCTAATAAAATTAAAAAAAAACTAAATAATAAAAGTCCCTACCCTATTCTACATTACAAATTAACGAGCTCTTTTACCAGCCCTTAAAAGGGCTTTTTGCGGGGCATGCCCCAAAGTAATCAGCTCTTTTGCCTGTAAAAAAAAAATACAACCCCCCAACATTAAAACCCACCACCCACATACCCCCACTCTAACCCACCCAAACCCCCCTTAAATAAACCTAACACTACCCCCCTGAAGATCTCCCTACCTTGAGTCGTCTTCACCCAGCCAGGCCGAAGTCTTCATCCGATGGGGCAGAAGAGGACATCCAGACCGGCAGAAGTCTTCATCCTATCCGGGCAGAAGAGGACATCCGGACCGGCAGACATCTTCATCCAAGCGGCATCTTCGATCTTCATCCATCCGACGAGGAGCGGCTCCATCTTCAAGACCTCTGGCGTGGAACATCCTTCTTCACCGATGACTACCTGATGAATGAAGGTTCCTTTAAGTGACGTCATCCAAGATGGCGTCCCTCGAATTCCGATTGGCTGATTCTATCAGCCAATCGGAATTAAGGTAGGAAAAATCTGATTGGCTGATTCAATCAGCCAATCAGATTCAAGTTCAATCCGATGGGCTGATCCAATCAGCCAATCGGATTGAGCTCGCATTCTATTGGCCAATTGGATCAGCCAATCGGATTGAACTTGAATCTGATTGGTTGATCAGATTTTTCCTATCTTAATTCCGATTGACTGATAGAATCCTATCAGCCAATTGGAATTCGAGGGACGCCATCTTGGATGGTAGTCGTCGGTGAAGAAGGATGTTCCGCGCCAGAGGTCTTCAAGATGGAGCCGCTCCTCGTCGGATGGATGAAGATAGAAGATGCCGCTTGGATGAAGATGTCTGCCGGTCCGGATGTCCTCTTCTGCCCGGATAGGATGAAGACTTCTGCCGGTCTGGATGTCCTCTTCTGCCCCATCGGATGAAGACTTCGGCCCGGCTGGGTGAAGACGACTCAAGGTAGGGAGATTTCAGGGGGGTAGTGTTAGGTTTATTTAAGGGGGGTTTGGGTGGGCTAGAGTAGGGGTATGTGGGTGGTGGGTTTTAATGTTGGGGGGTTGTATTTTTTTTACAGGCAAAAGAGCTGATTACTTTGGGGCATGCCCTGCAAAAAGCCCTTTTAAGGGCTGGTAAAAGAGCTGGTTAATTTGTAATGTAGAATAGGGTAGGGACTTTTATTATTATTTTTTTATTTTATTTTTTTAGGGGGCTTAGATTAGGTGTAATTAGTTTAAAATTCTTGTAATATTTTTTATTTTTTGTAATTTAGTTTTTTTTTGTTTTGTATTATAGAATAGTTTATTTAAATGTATTTAATTGTAGGTAATTGTAGGTAATTTATTTAATTAATTTAATGATAGTGTAGTGTTAGGTTTAATTGTAACGTAGGTTAGGATTTATTTTACAGGTAATTTTGTAATTATTTTAACTAGGTAGCTATTAAATAGTTAATAACTATTTAATAGCTATTGTACCTAGTTAAAATAAATACAAAGTTGCCTGTAAAATAAATATAAATCCTAAAATAGCTACAATATAATTATTCGCTATATTGTAGCTAGCTTAGGGTTTATTTTATAGGTAAGTATTTCTTTTTAAATAGGAATACTTAAGTTAATTTTAGGAATTTTATTTCGTTTAATAAAAATTATATTTATGTTAGGGGGTGTTAGGGTTAGGGTTAGAGTTATGTTTAGGGGTTAATAACTTTATTATAGTAGCGGCGATGGTGCGGGCGGGAGATTAGGGGTTTATATTTGTAGGTAGGTGGCGGCGATGTTAGGGAGGGCAGATTAGGGGTTTATACAATTTATTCTAGTGTTTGCGAGGCGGGAGTGCAGCGGTTTAGGGGTTAATACATTTATTATAGTGGCGGCGAGGTCCGGTCGGCAGATTAGGGGTTAATAAGTGTAGTTAGGTAGCGGCGACGTTGAGGGGGGGCAGATTATGGGTTAATAAATATAATATAGGGGTCGTCGGTGTTATGGCCAGCAGATTAGGGGTTCATAGGGATAATGTAGGTTGCAGCGGTGTCCGGAGCGGAAGATTAGAGGTTAATAATAATATGCAGGGGTCAGCGATAGCGGGGGCGGCAGATTAGGGGTTAATAAGTGTAAGGTTAAGGGTGTTTAGACTCGGGGTTCATGTTAGGGTGTTAGGTGACTTAGAAAGTGTTTCCCCATAGGAAACAATGGGGCTGCGTTAGGAGCTGAACGCTGCTTTTTTGCAGGTGTTAGGTATTTTTTCAGCCAGCTCAGCCCCATTGTTTCCTATGGGGATATCGTGCACAAGCACGTTTTCCCAGCTTACCGCTACCGTAAGCAACGCTGGTATTGAGGGTTGAAGTGGAGCTACATTAGGCTCAACGCACCCTTTTTTGAGCCTAATGAAGCCCCTCAGACAACTCTAAATACCAGCTTTGTTTGGAAGCAGCGGTAGGAAAAAAGCTGCATTAGCTACATGGGTCTTTACCGACAAAACTCTAAATCTAGCCGTATGTGAATGAATTATGAAATGAATAGTTTAGGTTTATGTCCCATTAACAGTGTTGTATTCCTCATTCATTGATAGCACACTCTGGTTATCCATTCATAACTGGCCCTAACTGGTCTCAGCACAAAAGGAAACTGTAGGTTAAAATATAGCTGTGAACACATTGTCAGTAAGGCTTGTTCCAGTTTACAAGTTCAATATTGTAGGAGCAAGCACTTTGAAACATACTGTCATGACCGTGTTTGGAGTTGCATGAAGGAGCGTCCCCTATAAAACCCAGTCATGAGGCCGATCTTGTTTGAAGGTCTCATAGGCAGATGCCATGTTGCAATGGAGCTGGTTCAGGTCTATTAAAATCCAGCATATGAAGATATCATAGAAGATATTATATTTCCTTTCAATAGAAAATCAAAGTCATTATCTTGTTTTAAGAACACTCCAAAATAGAAATAGTGCTGAAATACACAATAGAAATATTGTAAAAAAAAAAAAACCCCAATAATTGTCAAAAAGTGAAAGAGACGGGAAAATGCTGCCCAATCTGCCCAATCTGCCCATCCAGACAACATACAAGAGACATTCAAATGGTTCAGCAGTGGTAAAGATGGAAATATATTAGGTTTGTGGAGTCCTGTTTTAAACCCAATTATAACAAATATGTGACAAATTAAACCCAATTATAACAAATATGTGACAAATATTAAATGAAATAAATAAATATAGATATAGAAATATAATGTATATACATATAGAAATATACAACCCCAATTCCGAAAAAGTTGGGACAGTATGGAAAATGCAAAAAAATAAGCAAAAAGATTAATTTGAAAATTCAATTCATCCTGTACTATATTAAAAACACATTATTAACACATTATTTGTGGACATGTGCGGTTCGTTTCGGTCGAATTTAGTTTTCGGACGAATTTTGGCCAATTCAGAGACTCGATTGAATCCGAATTTCTGAATCGGCACCATAACTAAAGTCCCAAAAAATTTCCGAAAATGAATAAATCAGTTTCCGAATTTTCGGATCCATTCTTTATTCATATTCGGAATTTTTCATTGTTCTAATCTAAATCGCAGTTCCCCAAAATTGCCGATACTAACTAAATCACTAAATAAAGCTATTAACCTCTAAACCGCCGTTCCCCAACATCGTCGACACTAACTAAACTGCAGTTCCCCGACATCGCCAACACTAACTAAACCTATTAACCCCTAAACCACAATTCCCAAACATCACCAAAACTAACTAAACCTATCAACCCCTAAGCCGCAGTTCCCCGACATCGCTGACACTAACTAAAAACACTAAATAAACCTATTAACCCCTAAACCACTGCTCCCAAACATCGCCATCACTAATTAAACCTATTAACCCCTAAACCACAGTTCCCAAACATCGCCAACACTAACTAAGCCTATTAACCCCTAAACTGCCGGCCCCCACATCCCAACAACCTAAATTAAACTATATTAACCCCTAAACCTAACACCCCCTAACTTTAACATAACTAAAATAGACCTTAATTAAAGTTACAATTATTTACTAACTACCTATTTTACCAAACTTACCTGTGAAATAAAAATAAAACCTAAGCTAGCTACAATATAACTATTTACTATCTAGTTAAAATATATACAAACTTACCTGTGAAATAAAAATGAAACCTAAGTTTAAACTAATAAAACCTAACATTACTAAAAATAAAAAAACTAAGATTACTAAAAAATTAGAACTACAATTACAAAAAATAATAAACACTAAAATTATAAAAAATAAAAAAAACTACCATTACAAAAAAAAAAAAACGCCTAGATTTAGAGTTTTGCGGCCAAAGGGGTGCGTTAGCTACGCGTCTTTTTTTTCTAGCGCTGCTTCTAAACAACGCTGGTATTTAGAGTTCTCTGAAGGGCTGCGTTAGGCTCCAAAAAGGGAGCGTACAGGCATATTTACCGCCACTTCAACTCTCAATACCAGCGTTGCTTACGGCAGCGGCTAGCTGGAAAAACGTGCTCGTGCACGATTCCCCCATAGGAAACAATGGGGCAGTTTGGGCTGAAAAAAACCCTAACACCTGCAAAAAAAGCAGCGTTCAGCTCCTAACGCAGCCCCATTGTTTCCTATCTCTAATCTGCTGCCCCCAACATCGCCAACACCTACATAATATTTATTAACCCCTAATCTGCCCCCCCCCCAACGTCGCCGCTATCTACCTACACTTATTAACCCCTAATCTGCCGACCGGACCTCGCCGCTACTCTAATAAAGTTATTAACCCCTAAACCGCTGCACTCCCGCCTCGCAAACACTATAATAAATATTATTAACCCCTAATCTGCCCTCCCTAACATCGCCGCCACCTAATTTCAAGTATTAACCCCTAATCTGCCGACCGGACCTCGCTGCTACTCTAATAAATGTATTAACCCCTAAAGCTAAGTCTAACCCCAACACCCCCCTAAGTTAAATATCATTTTAATCTAACGAAATAAATTAAATATTATTAACTAAAGTATTCCTATTTAAAACTAAATACTTACCTGTAAAATAAACCCTAATATAGCTATAATATAACTAATAATTATATTGTAGCTATTTTAGGGTTTATTTTTATTTTACAGGCAACTTTGTATTTATTTTATATCTATTAAATAGCTACCTAGTTAAAATAAGTACAAAATTACCTGTAAAATAAATCCTAACCTAAGTTACAATTAAACCTAACACTACACTTTCAATAAATAAATTAAATAAATTGACTACAAGTACCTACAATTAAATACAATTAAATAAACTAAACTAAATTACAAAAAAACAAACACTAAATTACAAAAAAAAAAAAAAAGATTACAAGAACATTAGGCTAATTACACCTACTCTAACCCCCCTAATAAAATAAAAAAGCCCCCCAAAATAATCAAGGTCCCTACCCTATTCTAAATTAAAAAGTAATATTCTTGTAATCTTTTTTTTTTTTTGTAATTTAGTGTTTGTTTTTTTTGTAAGTTAGTTTAGTTTATTTAATTGTATTTAATTGTAGGTACTTGTAGTTAATTTATTTAATTTATTTATTGATATTTCCTACCTTAATTCCAATTGGCTGATAGAATCCTATCAGCCAATCGGAATTCGAGGGACGCCATCTTGAATGACGTCATTTAAAGGAACCTTCATTCGGCGAGTAGGCGTCGGTGAAGAAGGATGGATCCGCGTCGGCTGGAAGAAGATGGCTCCGCTCCGCTCCGGATGGATGAAGATAGAAGATGCCGCTTGGATGAAGATGTCTGCCAGTCCGGATGTCTTCTTCTGCCCGGATAGGATGAAGACTTCTGCTGCTCCGGATGTCCTCTTTTGGTCTATCGGTTCCCGGCTGGGTGAACACGACTCAAGGTAGGGAGATCTTCAGGGGGGTAGTGTTAGGTTTATTTAAGGGGGGTTTGGGCTAGAGTAGGGGTATGTGGGTGGTGGGTTTTAATGTTGGGGGGTGGTATTGTGTTTTTTTTCAGGCAAAAGAGCTGATTACTTTGGGGCATGCCCCGCAAAAAGCCCTTTTAAAGGCTGGTAATAGAGCTGTTAACTTTTGTAATTTAGAATAGGGTAGGGAAATGTTTTAATTTTGGGGGGCTTTGTTATTTTATTAGGGGGCTTAGAGTAGGTGTAATTAGCTTAAAATTCTTGTAATCTTTTTTTATTTTTTGTAATTTAGTGTTTTTTTTTTTTGTAATTTAGTTTAGTTTATTTAATTGTAGGTAATTGTAGGTAATTTATTTAATTAATTTATTGATAGTGTAGTGTTAGGTTTAATTGTAACTTAGGTTAGGATTTATTTTACAGGTAATTATTTTAACTAGGTAGCTATTACATCGCCAACACCTACATAATATTTATTAACCCCTAATCTGCCCCCCCCAACGTCGCCGCTATCTACCTACACTTATTAACCCCTAATCTGCCGACCGGACCTCGCCGCTACTCTAATAAAGTTATTAACCCCTAAACCGCTGCACTCCCGCCTCGCAAACACTATAATAAATATTATTAACCCCTAATCTGCCCTCCCTAACATCGCCGCCACCTAATTTCAAGTATTAACCCCTAATCTGCCGACCGGACCTCGCTGCTACTCTAATAAATGTATTAACCCCTAAAGCTAAGTCTAACCCCAACACCCCCCTAAGTTAAATATCATTTTAATCTAACGAAATAAATTAAATATTATTAACTAAAGTATTCCTATTTAAAACTAAATACTTACCTGTAAAATAAACCCTAATATAGCTATAATATAACTAATAATTATATTGTAGCTATTTTAGGGTTTATTTTTATTTTACAGGCAACTTTGTATTTATTTTATATCTATTAAATAGCTACCTAGTTAAAATAAGTACAAAATTACCTGTAAAATAAATCCTAACCTAAGTTACAATTAAACCTAACACTACACTATCAATAAATAAATTAAATAAATTGACTACAAGTACCTACAATTAAATACAATTAAATAAACTAAACTAAATTACAAAAAAAACAAACACTAAATTACAAAAAAAAAAAAAAGATTACAAGAACATTAGGCTAATTACACCTACTCTAACCCCCCTAATAAAATAAAAAAGCCCCCCAAAATAATCAAGGTCCCTACCCTATTCTAAATTAAAAAGTAATATTCTTGTAATCTTTTTTTTTTTTTGTAATTTAGTGTTTGTTTTTTTTGTAAGTTAGTTTAGTTTATTTAATTGTATTTAATTGTAGGTACTTGTAGTTAATTTATTTAATTTATTTATTGATAGTGTAGTGTTAGGTGTAAGTGTAACTTAGGTTAGGATTTATTTTACAGGTAATTTTATAATTATTTTAACTAGGTAGCTATTAAATAGTTAATAACTATTTAATAGCTATTGTACCTAGTTAAAATAAATACAAAGTTGCCTGTAAAATAAAAATAAACCCTAAAATAGCTACAATATAATTATTTGTTATATTGTAACTATGTAGGGTTTATTTTACAGGTAAGTATTTAGTTTTAAATAGGAATACTTTAGTTAATAATATTTAATTTATTTCGTTAGATTAAAATTATATTTAACTTAGGGGGTGTTAGGGTTAGGGTTAGACTTAGCTTTAGGGGTTAATACATTTATTATAGTAGCGGCGAGGTCCGGTCGGCAGATTAGGGGTTAATACTTGAAGTTAGGTGGCGGCGATGTTAGGGAGGGCAGATTAGGGGTTAATAATATTTATTATAGTGTTTGCGAGGCGGGAGTGAGGCGGTTTAGGGGTTAATACATTTATTAGAGTAGCGGCGAGGTCCGGTTGGCAGATTAGGGGTTAATAAGTGTAGTTAGGTAGCGGCGACGTTGGGGGGGCAGATTAGGGGTTAATAAATATTATGTAGGTGTCGGCGATGTTAGGGCCAGAAGATTAGGGGTTCAAAGGGATAATGTAGGTGGCAGCGGTGTGGGGTCGGCAGATTAGGGGTTAAAAAAAATTATTATAGTGGCGGCGATGTGAGGGGAACTCGGTTTAGGGTTACATAGGTAGTTTATGAGTGTTAGTGTACTTTATAGCACAGTAGTTAAGAGCTTTATAAACCGGCGTTAGCCCAGAAAGCTCTTAACTACTGACTTTTTTTTGCGGCTGGAGTTTTGTTGGTAGAGGGTCTACTGCTCACTTCAGCCAAGACTCTAAATACCAGCGTTAGGAAGATCCCATTGAAAAGATAGGATACGCAATTGGCGTAAGGGGATCTGCGGTATGGAAAAGTCGCGGCTTGAAAGTGAGCGTTAGACCCTTTCCTGCCTGACTCTAAATACCAGCAGGCGGCCAAAAGCAGCGTTAGGAGCCCTTAACGCTGCTTTTGGCGGCTACCGCAGAACTCTAAATCTAGGCGAAAATTATCCAAAATAATAAAAATTATTCCTATACTAATACCCTGTTTTCAGATGACTCTTTTTGTTGTTGTTTTTTGAATTTTCCATACTGTCCCAACTTTTTCGGAATTATAATAAGGAGCTTTTTTCTATGTGAAGAACATAGGAATTTCAAGTATTTCAATTCAAAACACATTAAAGGGACATTAAACACTTTGAGATGACAATATAAAATGATAAACTACATATATAAAAACAACTCTGCAATATACTTTCATTGTTTAATTTGTCCCCTGTAATTCCATTCTGAAATTGTAAGCATTTCAGTTCCTGTTAGAAATGGAAGTGCAGATCACTGTTACATTCCAAACAGCCATTGGCTGCACACTCCAGTGACCTATTTATAACAGACCCTAATTGGACACAGCAGAGAAGGTAACCTAAGTTACAACATGACACTAAAACTTTGCATCTACATGTTATTCTCAGACTAAACTTTTCTTTGAATGCATCATTATATCTAGCATTTATTTAGTGTATAAAGGGACATGAAACCCAAAATTTTTCTTTTACGATTTAGACATAACATGTGATTTTAAACAACTTTCCAATTTGCTTCTATTATCTAAATTGCTTCAGTCTATTGGTATCCTTAGTTGAAAAGCATATCTAGGTAGGCTCAGGAGCAGCAATGCATTACTGGAAGTAATCTGCTGATTGGTTGATGCACAAAATTGCCTATTTTCATTGGTTCAACAGATGTCTTCAGGTAACTCCCAGTAGTGCATAGTTGCTCCTTTAAAAAAAGATTCAAAGACGATGAAGCAAATTAGATAAAATAAGTAAATTGGAAAGCTGTTAAAAATCACATGCTGTATTTGAATCATGAAAAATAATAAAATGACACATTTGGAGTTTCATGTCACTTTAATGTGCCTTTAAAACATACGCCTAGATTTAGAGTTCTGCGGTAGCCGTCAAAAGCAGCGTTAAGGGGTCCTAACGCTGCTTTTGGCCGCCCGCTGGTATTTAGAGTCAGCCAGGAAAGGGTCTAATGCTCACTTTCAAGCCGCGACTTTTCCATACCGCAGATCCCCTTATGCCAATTGCGTATCCTATCTTTTCAATGGGATCTTCCTAATGCCGGTATTTAGTGTCTTGGCTAAAGTGAGCTGTAGACCCCCTACCGACAAGACTCCAGCCGCAGAAAAAAGTCAGTAGTTAAGAGCTTTATGGGCTAACGCCGGTTTATAAAGCTCTTAACTACTGTGCTATAAAGTACACTAACACCCATAAACTACCTATGTACCCCTAAACCGAGGTTCCCCCACATCGCCGCCACTATAATACATTTTTTTAACCCCTAATCTGCCGACCGCACACCGCCGCCACCTACATTATCCCTATGAACCCCTAATCTGCTGCCCCTAACATCGCCGACACCTACATAATATTTATTAACCCCTAGTCTGCCCCCCCCCAACGTTGCTGCTACCTACCTACACTTAATAACCCCTAATCTGCCGACCGGACCTCGTCGCTACTATAATAAATATATTAACCCCTAAACGCCGCACTCCCGCCTCGCAAACACTAGAATAAATTGTATTAACCCCTAATCTGCCCTCCCTAACATCGCCGCCACCTAACTTTAAGTCTTAACCCCTAATCTGCCGACTGGACCTCGCCGCTACTCTAATAAATGTATTAACCCCTAAAGCTAAGTCTAACCCTAACACCCCCCTAAATTAAATATAATTTTAATCTAACGAAATAAATTAAATATTATTAACTAATGTATTCTTATTTAAAGCTAAATACTTACCTATCAAATAAACCCTAATATAGCTACAATATAAATAATACATTCATTGTAGCTATTTTAGGATTTATTTTTATTTTACAGGCAACTTTGTATTTATTTTAACCAGGTACAATAGCTAGGTACAATAGCTATTAAATAGTTATTTACTATTTAATAGCTACCTAGTTAAAATAATTACAAAATTACCTGTAAAATAAATCCTAACCTAAGTTATAATTAAACCTAACACTACACTATCAATAAATTAATTAAATAAATTACCTACAATTACCTTCAATTAAATAAACTAAACTAAATTACAAAAGAAAACAAACACTAAATTACAAAAAATGAAAAAAGAATTTTAAGCTAATTACACCTAATCTAAGCCCCCTAATAAAATAACAAAGCCCCCCAAAATTTAAAAATTTCCATACCCTATTCTAAATTACAAATGTTAACAGCTCTATTACCAGCCCTTAAAATGGCTTTTTGCTGGGCATGCCCCAAAGTAATCAGCTCTTTTGCCTGGAAAAACCCCCACAATACCACCCCCCAACATTAAAACCCACCACCCACATACCCCTACTCTAACCCAAACCCCCCTTAAATAAACCTAACACTACCCCCCTGAAGATCTCCCTACCTTGAGTCGTGTTCACCCAGCCGGGCACCGATGGACCAAAAGAGGACATCCGGAGAGGCAGAAGTCTTCATCCTATCCGGGCAGAAGAGGACATCCGGACCGGCAGACATCTTCATCCAAGCGGCATCTTCTATCTTCATCCATCCGGAGCGGAGACATCTTCTTCCAGGATTCTATCAGCCAATTGGAATTAAGGTAGGAAAAATCTGCTTGGCTGATTTAATCAGCCAATCAGATTCAAGTTCAATCCGATTGGCTGATCCAATCAGCCAATCAGATTGATCTTGCATTCTATTGGCTGTTCCAATCAGCCAATAGAATGCAAGATCAATCTGATTGGCTGATCCAATCAGCCAATCAGATATTTCCTACCTTAATTCCAATTGGCTGATAGAATCCTATCAGCCAATCGGAATTCGAGGGACGCCATCTTGAATGACGTCATTTAAAGGAACCTTCATTCGGCGAGTAGGCGTCGGTGAAGAAGGATGGATCCGCGTCGGCTGGAAGAAGATGGCTCCGCTCCGCTCCGGATGGATGAAGATAGAAGATGCCGCTTGGATGAAGATGTCTGCCAGTCCGGATGTCTTCTTCTGCCCGGATAGGATGAAGACTTCTGCTGCTCCGGATGTCCTCTTTTGGTCTATCGGTTCCCGGCTGGGTGAACACGACTCAAGGTAGGGAGATCTTCAGGGGGGTAGTGTTAGGTTTATTTAAGGGGGGTTTGGGCTAGAGTAGGGGTATGTGGGTGGTGGGTTTTAATGTTGGGGGGTGGTATTGTGTTTTTTTTCAGGCAAAAGAGCTGATTACTTTGGGGCATGCCCCGCAAAAAGCCCTTTTAAAGGCTGGTAATAGAGCTGTTAACTTTTGTAATTTAGAATAGGGTAGGGAAATGTTTTAATTTTGGGGGGCTTTGTTATTTTATTAGGGGGCTTAGAGTAGGTGTAATTAGCTTAAAATTCTTGTAATCTTTTTTTATTTTTTGTAATTTAGTGTTTGTTTTTTTTGTAATTTAGTTTAGTTTATTTAATTGTAGGTAATTGTAGGTAATTTATTTAATTAATTTATTGATAGTGTAGTGTTAGGTTTAATTGTAACTTAGGTTAGGATTTATTTTACAGGTAATTATTTTAACTAGGTAGCTATTAAATAGTAAATAACTATTTAATAGCTATTGTTCCTGGTTAATATAAATACAAAGTTGCCTGTAAAATAAAAATAAATCCTAAAATAGCTACAATGTAATTATTATTTATATTGTAGCTATATTAGGGTTTATTTGATAGGTAAGTATTTAGCTTTAAATAGGAATACATTAGTTAATAATATTTAATTTATTTCTTTAGATTAAAATTATATTTAATTTAGGGGGGTGTTAGGGTTAGACTTAGCTTTAGGGGTTAATACATTTATTAGAGTAGCGGCGAGGTCCAGTTGGCAGATTAGGGGTTAATAAGTGTAGGTAGGTAGCGGCGACGTTGAGGGGGAAGATTAGGGGTTAATAAATATTATATAGGTGTCGGCGATGTTAGGGGCAGCAGATTAGGGGTACATAGGTATAATGTAGGTTGTGGCGGTGTCCGGAGCGGCAGATTAGGGGTTAATTGTGTCAGCGATAGCGGGGGCGGCAGATTAGGGGGTTAATAAGTATAAGGTTAGGGGTGTTTAGACTCGGGGTTCATGTTAGGGTGTTAGGTGCAGACTTAGAAACTGTTTCCCCATAGGAAACAATGGGGCTGCGTTAGGAGCTTAACGCTGCTTTTTTGCAGGTGTTAGGTTTTTTTTCAGCCCAAACTGCCCCATTGTTTCCTATGAGGGAATCGTGCACAAGCACGTTTTTCCAGCTAGCCGCTACCGTAAGCAACGCTGGTATTGAGAGTTGAAGTGGCGGTAAATATGCCTTTATGCTCCCTTTTTGGAGCCTAACGCAGCCCTTCAGAGAACTCTCAATACCAGCGTTGTTTAGAAGCAGCGCTAGAAAAAAAAGACGCATAGCTAACGCACCCCTTTGGCCGCAAAACTCTAAATCTAGGTGATATTGACTGAAGGTCTAAAAAGTGTATATATTTATTTATTTAAATACATATATACAGTATATTCACACATGTTTAGACATACAGTATAGACAGTATATGTAAAAAAAATAGGAAAAAGTCAAATTTCTAAGTCGTCCACTGCAATTACTAAGTTTTCCAGAACTACTGGACCACTGGAAATTTCAAGCCCTGTATATATACCTTCTAGTTAGCATGCGAGCGAAAGCCAAAGCAGGCGTTTGTAGCGTTACCCTTAAAAGTCTATGGGGAAAGGGAGTTAGCACAATCACGATATCCTTATAAACCAGTAAATTCATGTTCACAATATGTGCAGAATGTATACATAGAAACATAGAAACATAGATATTGACGGCAGATAAGAGCCATAGGCCCAGCAAGTCTGCCCGACCTTACCTAACAGTATAAACTTATCTAGTTCGTAGGATAGCCCTATGCTTGTCCCATGCATTTTTAAAGTCCCCCACAGTGTCTGTTGCTACTACCTCTTGAGGAAGTTTATTCCATAAATCAATCACTCTTTCTGTAAAGAAGTGCTTCCTCAAATTACTTCTGAATCTACTACCCTTTAGCTTGAGCTCATGACCCCTTGTTCTTGAATTTTCCATTTTATGTAAAATACCCACAGCCTCAGTTTTACTAAACCCTTTAATGTACTTGAAAGTTGCTATCATATCACCTCTTTCCCTTCTCTCCTCTAAGCTATACATATTTAGGTCATTGAGCCTATCCTGGTAAGTTTTATTTTTTAGACCATGTACCATTTTGGTAGCCCTCCTTTGCACAGATTCAAGTTTGTTAATATCCTTCTGAAGATATGGTCTCCAGAACTGCACACAATACTCAAGATGAGGCCTAACTAATGATCTATAAAGTGGCATAAGAACCTTACTATTTCTGCTGCAAATACCTCTACCAATACATCCAAGCATTCTGCTAGCCTTACTCGCTGCATTACTACATTGTTTACTAAGTTTTATAGATATATACACATTATAAGTTTACCCTGTGCGCTTGTGTTACCTCATACTCATTGAGGTCACCTTATGTGAGCATTTTGTACTCTCATTTTCTGGATTAAACGGTTTTTATTATTAAAATACAGTGTTGCACTATAGTCTATTGGATTGTTCTGTCCTCTTTTCCATACCATCTGAGAAATTATTCTCACGTCTACCATACTGCAAGAGATTTTGATGTTGGTAATCCACCATGCAGAGGTACTGCACAGCACTTCAATCAGAAAGAGGAGGAAAAAGGACACAGTGGTGCCAGTGACGGCTCTCCCTCCTATTTGCGATACACTTACCTCATTGGATTGAGGTCCTCTTTTGTGAGTACAAGCCCAAAATAACAACCAATTAGGAGAGACATGGTTTGTACTGATTATAACAGACTTTTGTGTAATTTCCATTGTTGGAATTTTAGGCGGCGCTTTGTGCTTACCGTCCCCTTGTTTTTCCATTCCTTCTGCTGGTACCCGTACACCTTATTTTTATGGGCTCATTGAAGCAATTTTCTAGTGTATATATATTATCACTGTAATTGAATTCAAATGGATTAATCTCCTTTTCAAGTTGTTGTAAAGTGGCGTTGGTTTCCTCAATAACTAATAAAATTAGGTTCAGTGAACATTTATTTAAAATGCCACACCACTTCTTAAGAAACTAGGATTATTACGGCCAATGGTTGGCATATTTTTAATCCTAAACATAGGAAACAAAAAAAGAGACAGAACGCAAGCCACTCTAAGAGTAAAACTGTGATTTAATGTAGCACACAAGCGCATAAATAAAAACACACGTATAATGTGCAAGATAAAATAGGCAATAAGTATCACATGTGTATCACCACATCCAAGTCCTGCCGTAGGTGGTTGAGAGAGTCGTGTTCCATCCTGTCCTTCTCTGGACCCAAGCGCTTCTGGACTACTGTGGGAGATCAGAGACTAGAGGCAACTCAAGCCGACCTGACGTCTGGGGGAGTGTTGCAAGGACTGACTGATTGCTCTACGCGTTTCGTAGGGATCCGATCCGACTTTCTCAAGAGTCTGATAGACTGTGCAGTCTGTTTTTGCTTTGAAACATACGGCTTTAACTGCCTCCTAACGTACAAGTGTCTCTAAATGGTCGGATGAAAGTGATGATGTGTCATGCGTGAAAAATGTGTCCGCCTTATAGTTAAAGACAAAACAGAAAATGTATCAAAGACTGGATAATATCATAAAATGTTATACAGAACAAGGTAATAACATGTTTTATACAGCACACAAACATAAAGCTATATACTAAAATCGTAAAATGACATATAAACTAAAATTCTACTAAGACCGTATTAAAAAGCTCACTATCTTATGTGAAAGTGGCAAGATCTTACAGAACCATATCGAGAGAAAGGAAGCCTGCTGCTATAATGGTATCGTGTATCATTTGATATACTAAGGAGGCTGATGAAGAAACATAGAACTTATATTTATTAGTTAATAATTGGCTAGATTAAGAGTTTTGCGGTAAGAGCGACTCGGTACTAACTTGCAAGTTATTGTCACCGCTCACCTCCCCCTAGCGCTGCTATTACAGGTTTACAAAAACCCGTTGTTCGCAGGCAATATTGCAGCGTAAAGTAAAATTGAGCTCCATACCGCACTCCAATACCAGCACTGCTTTGAGCTGGTTTTACGTGCTCGTGCACGATTTCCCCATAGAGATCAATGGGGAGAGCCGGCTAAAAAAAATCCTAACGCCTGCAATAAAGGAGCGTAAAACTCCGTAACGCAGCCCCATTGATTCCTATGGGGAAACAAAAGTTATGTTTACACCTAACACCCTAACATAAACCCCAAGTCTAAACACCCCTAATCTGTCGCCCCCGACATTGCCGCCAACTATATTACAATTATTAACCCCTAATCTGCCACCCCCGACATCGCCGACACCTACATTACACTTATTAACCCCTAATCTGCCGCCCCCGACACTGCCACCACCTACCTACACTTATTAACCCCTAATCTGCTGCCCCCAACGTCACCGCTACTATACTAAAGTTATTAACCCCTAAACCTAACCCTAACCCTAACACCCACTAACTTTAATGTAATTAAAATAAATCTAAATAAAACCTACAATTATTACCTAACTAATTCCTATTTAAAACTAAATACTTACCTATAAAATAAACCCTAAGCTAGCTACAATATAACTAAAAAGTTTTATTTTAATTTTTTTTTTTTTTTTTTTTAATTTCTAACAGTTTTTTTTTTTTGTATTTTATTGAGGTTCAGTAAAGGCTTACAAACCAAACATGTCAGTAAGATCTATACATAAAAATTCTTTCCAGATATATAAATAAGAGACATTGTACAGCATATTCAAGCATGGTCAGCTGACAGTTTTAAGGGTTATAAGAAAACACACAATTAGCTTTTGGAGCTATAAACCCTCTATTTGGCCCATGAGGTCACTTTTGGACCTCCCATCACTGTCAACAAATGAAACTACAGAGGGCTATTATGATCTATGTGAGACTACTCTTGAGTCTCAAGAAAGAACCTCTTTTTTTCCGTTTATATATCTATAACTTTAAATTACTAGTATATCAAACCATAATTGTTCTCTCTCATTAAAAAAAAAAAATGACAAAGTGGGCCACTTATGGACCCCAAATAAAAACATCTGGCTAGCCCAGAGGCAGAATTTTTTTTCACTTTCTGCAATGAGATTTTTTAGTGAAAAATTTTCTGCAGGTAATTTTTAGATAAAATAAAATGTTAAATTAGACAGTTACACTAACGCCTAGATTTAGAGTTTTGTGGCCAAAGGGGTGCATTAGCTACGCGTGCTTTTTTCTGGCCGCACCTTTTAAATACCGCTGGTATTTAGAGTTCACAGAATGGCTGCGTTAGGCTCCAAAAAAGGAGCGTATAGCATATTTACCACAACTTCAACTCTCGATACCAGCGGTGCTTACGGACGCGGCCAACTTCAAAAACGTGCTCGTGCACGATTCCCCCATAGAAAACAATGGGGCTGTTTGAGCTGAAAAAAAACCTAACACCTGCAAAAAAGCTGCGTTGAGCTCCTAACGCAGCCCCATTGTTTCCTATGGGGAAACACTTCCTACGTCTGCACCTAACACTCTAGCATGTACCCGAGTCTAAACACCCCTAACCTTACACTTATTAACCCCTAATCTGCCGCCCCCGCTATCGCTGACCCCTGCATATTATTTTTAACCCCTAATCTGCCGCTCCGTACACCCCCGCCACCTACATTATCCCTATGTACCCCTAATCTGCTGCCCTAACATCGCCGACCCCTATATTATATTTATTAACCCCTAATCTGCCGCCCCCAACGTCGCCTCCACCTAACTACACTTATTAACCCCTAATCTGCCGACCGGACCTGAGCGCTACTATAATAAATGTATTAACCCCTAATCCGCCTCACTCCCGCCTCAATAACCCTATAATAAATAGTATTAACCCCTAATCTGCTCTCCCTAACATTGCCGACACCTAACTTCAAGTATTAACCCCTAATCTGCCGACAGGAGGTCACCAATACTCTAATAAATTTATTAACCCCTAAAGCTAAGTCTAACTTTAACCCTAACACCCCCCTAAATTAAATATAATTTAAATCTAACGAAATAAATTAACTCTTATTAAATAAATTATTCCTATTTAAAGCTAAATACTTACCTGTAAAATAAACCCTAATATAGCTACAATATAAATTATAATTATATTGTAGCTATTTTAGGATTAATATTTATTTTACAGGCAACTTTGTAATTATTTTGACCAGGTACAATAGCTATTAAATAGTTAAGAACTATTTCATAGTTACCTAGTTAAAATAATTACAAAATTACCTGTAAAATAAATCCTAACCTAAGTTACAATTAAACCTAACACTACACTATCAATAAATTAATTAAATAAAATACCTACAATTATCTACAATTAAACCTAACACTACACTATCAATAAATAAATTAAATACAATTCCTACAAATAAATACAATTAAATAAACTAACTAAAGTACAAAAAATAAAAAAGAACTAAGTTACAAAAAATAAAAAAATATTTACAAACATTAGAAAAATATTACAACAATTTTAAACTAATTACACCTACTCTAAGCCCCCTAACAAAATAACAAAGACCCCCAAAATAAAAAAATGCCCTACCCTATTCTAAATTACAAAAGTTCAAAGCTCTTTTACCTTACCAGCCCTTAAAAGGGCCCTTTGCGGGGCATGCCCCAAAGAATTCAGCTCTTTTGCCTGTAAAAAAAACATACAATACCCCCCCCCAACATTACAACCCACCACCCACATACCCCTAATCTAACCCAAACCCCCCTTAAATAAACCTAACACTAAGCACCTGAAGATCTTCCTACCTTGTCTTCACCTCACCAGGTTCACCGATCGGTCCAGAAGAGGGTCCGAAGTCTTGATCCAAGCCCAAGCGGGGGGCTGAAGAGTGACGTCCATCCTCGGGCTGAAGTCTGGATCCAAGCGGCGGCTGAAGAAATCCATCATCGGGCTGAAGTCTTGATCCAAGCGGGCGCTGAAGAAGTCCATCATCGGGATGAAGTCTTCTTTTAAGCAGCATCTTCAATCTTCTTTCTTCCGGAGCCATCATCTTCCAGCCAACGCGGAACATCCTCTTCTACCGACGCCTACTCGCCGAATGACGGTTCCTTTAAATGACGTCATCCAAGATGGCGTCTGTCGAATTCCGATTGGCTGATAGGATTCTATCAGCCAATCGGAATTAAGGTAGGACAATTCTGATTGGCTGATGGAATCAGCCAATCAGATTCAAGTTCAATCTGATTGGCTGATCCAATCAGCCAATCAGATTGAGCTTGCATTCTATTGGCTGTTCCGATCAGCCAATAGAATGCAAGCTTAATCTGATTGGCTGATCGAATCAGCCAATCGGATTGAACTTGATTCTGATTGGTTGATTCCATCAGCCAATCAGAATTTTCCTACCTTAATTCCGATTGGCTGATAGAATCCTATCAGCCAATCGGAATTCGACAGACGCCATCTTGGATGACGTCATTTAAAGGAACCGTCATTCGGCGAGTAGGCGTTGGTAGAAGAGGATGTTCCGCATCGGCTGAAAGATGATGGCTCTGGAAGAAAGAAGATTGAAGATGCTGCTCAATCAGCCAATCAGATTGAGCTTGCATTCTATTGGCTGTTCCGATCAGCCAATAGAATGCGAGCTTAATCTGATTGGCTGATCGAATCAGCCAATCGGATTGAACTTGATTCTGATTGGTTGATTCCATCAGCCAATCAGAATTTTCCTACCTTAATTCCGATTGGCTGATAGAATCCTATCAGCCAATCGGAATTCGACAGACGCCATCTTGGATGACGTCATTTAAAGGAACCGTCATTCGGCGAGTAGGCGTCGGTAGAAGAGGATGTTCCGCGTCGGCTGGAAGATGATGGCTCTGGAAGAAAGAAGATTGAAGATGCTGCTTAAAAGAAGACTTCATCCCGATGATGGACTTCTTCAGCGCCCGCTTGGATCAAGACTTCAGCCCGATGATGGATTTCTTCAGCCGCCGCTTGGATCCAGACTTCAGCCCGAGGATGGACGTCACTCTTCAGCCCCCCGCTTGGGCTTGGATCAAGACATCGGAGGCTCTTCTGGACCGATCGGTGAACCCGGTGAGGTGAAGACAAGGTAGGAAGATCTTCAGGGGCTTAGTGTTAGGTTTATTTGGGTTAGAATAGGGGTATGTGGGTGGTGGGTTGTAATGTTGGGGGGGTATTGTATGTTTTTTTTTTTACAGGCAAAAGAGCTGAATTCTTTGGGGCATGCCCCGCAAAGGGCCCTTTTCAGGGCTGGTAAGGTAAAAGAGCTTTGAACTTTTGTAATTTAGAATAGGGTAGGGCATTTTTTTATTTTGGGGGTCTTTGTTATTTTATTAGGGGGCTTAGAGTAGGTGTAATTAGTTTAAAAATGTTGTAATATTTTTCTAATGTTTGTAAATATTTTTTTATTTTTTGTAACTTAGTTCTTTATTTTTTGTACTTTAGTTAGTTTATTTCATTGTATTTATTTGTAGATATTGTATTTAATTAATTTATTGATAGTGTAGTGTTAAGTTTAATTGTAGATAATTGTAGGTATTTTATTTAATTAATTTTTTGATAGTGTAGTGTTAGGTTTAATTGTAACTTAGGTTAGGGTTTATTTTACAGGTAATTTTGTAATTATTTAACTATTTTAGCTATTAAATAGTTCTTAACTATTTAATAGCTATTGTACCTGGTTAAAATAATTACAAAGTTGCCTGTAAAATAAATATAAATCCTAAAATAGCTATAATATAATTATAAATATATATTGTAGCTATATTAAGGTTTATTTTACAGGTAAGTATTTAGCTTTAAATAGGAATAATTTATTTAATAAGAGTTAATTTATTTCGTTAGATTTAAATTATATTTAACTTAGGGGGGTGTTAGTGTTAGGGTTAGACTTAGCTTTAGGGGTTAATCCATTTATTACAGTAGCGGTGAGATTCGGTCGGCAGATTAGGGGTTAATAATTGAAGTTAGGTGTCGGCGATGTTAGGGAGGGCAGATTAGGGGTTAATACTATTTATTATAGGGTTATTGAGGCGGGAGTGAGGCGGATTAGGGGTTAATAACTTTATTATAGTAGCGGTGCGGTCCGCTCGGCAGATTAGGGGTTAATAAGTGTAGGCAGGTGGAGGTGACGTTGAGGGGGGCAGATTAGGGGTTAATAAATATAATATAGGGGTCGGCGGTGTGAGGGGCAGCAGATTAGGGGTACATAAGGATAACGTAGATGGCGGCGCTTTGCGGTCGGCAGATTAGTGGTTAATTATTGTAGGTAGCTGGCAGCGACGTTGTGGGGGGCAGGTTAGGGGTTAATAAATATAATATAGGGGTCGGCGGTGTTAGGGGCAGCATATTAGGGGTACATAAGTATAACGTAGGTGGCGGTCGGCAGATTTGGGGTTAAAAAAATTTAATCGAGTGCCGGCGATGTGGGGGGACCTCGGTTTAGGGGTACATAGGTAGTTTATGGGTGTTAGTGTACTTTAGAGCACAGTAGTTAAGAGCTTTATAAACCGGCATTAGCCCAGAAAGCTCTTAACTACTGACTTTTTTCTGCGGCTGGAGTTTTGTCGTTAGATTTCTAACGCTCACTTCAGCCACGACTCTAAATACCGGCGTTAGAAAGATCCCATTGAAAAGATAGGATACGCAAATGACGTAAGGGGATATGCGGTATGGAAAAGTTGCGGCTGGAAAGTGAGCGTTAGACCCTTTCCTGACTGACTCCAAATACCAGAGGGCGGTAAAAACCAGCGTTAGGAGCCTCTAACGCTGGTTTTCACGGCTACCGCCCAACTCTAAATCTAGGCCTAAGGCACCAGTTCAACTGCAATGTGTTGGTTAACTGAAGAATAAAGCAATTTTAATGCTTTATAATATAATTGGATCACAAATTAGCTGCATACAAAAAAATACATTTTAAAATGTCTCTTGAATAAATCTGTTTCCTTTTCTCTTGGTCTAACATAGAAATGTAGTAATAAAAAAGATGCAATGCTCATACTAACGTCTTACATTCAGAATAAACAGCTTTGCAGACTGGGAAAGGCTAGGGGACGGGTTTGAAAAATCTCTGAGAGCCAGTCAAGAAGCAATGTGCTGCTGCTTTGCAGCGCTACTGCATATTTGACTGCTCACTTCAAACAGCACTTTGCTCTGGATGCACTATGTTAAGGAAAACTTACACACTGCAACCAGAGCACAGCTCTGTTTGAAGAGAACTGTCTAATTTGGAGCAGCACTACAAAGTTCTAGCGCTAACAGTTCCTGTATGTGTCCTGTTCTTTCTGCAGACATGCTGCATTTTCTGCAATGACATCTCAGATCACTGTATGTTCTGCCTTGGGGCTGGCTTGTATAAAAGCACACTTAATGTAGGTTTGATATACATTGAGAACAGTTGATTAAACACAAAACATCATAACATGAGTGACCTACAATGCTTATAAGTTGTGATGAGCTTTTGGTAAAGCTAAACATAGGCATCAAACAGAACAACCACATGGAGCTATTGAACAATTAGGCACAAGATTCTAGTATGTTGGGCTGTGAAACCCTGAAGCATGAAGTTGGTTATGTTTTTATCCTCTGAAAATTTGAGGGCTATAAATCTAGCGTCTATTGGAGAATAATTAAATGCATTGAAAATATGAGAACTGACCTGGAGCTCTAGACTAGGTAACGTGAAGGGGGTGCGCTTGTCAGTAGTAATTAGGGAGAATTGGACATTTGGAAGTTCTGCTCTGGGCATAGTGAAACAACAAAGTTACCCATCTGAGTAGGACAAAATGAGGGTATGAGACAAAAGTAGCCAGGCAGCACATGACATTAGATATGAGCAGTAAGTGGGATTGATGTAAACTGGGAACTAGGCGTATGCCCACATTGAGACAAGATATGCGAACCCAAAAGGCACAATTGTAATAAAACAATCTACTATGTACTATATAAAGGGTATTAAATATAAACAGCTAAATAATATGCCCTGAGGAGCAAAGTGCCCTATCTTACTAACTTAAGGTACATCTAGACATAGGTCTCAAAGTTAATACTATCTGGTGTCTCTAGGTGGGTAGTGTACTGTCCTTCTGGCACTGCTACAACAATTTTATTAAACTTATTTGTTTCCCCATTATAAGTGGCATGTACTCAACCTTAATAAAGGAAAACAAGCTAGCAATTGTACACAACTTACACAAAAACATCAGTTACATGCAGAGACAGACATGTATATAGAGACAACAAAGGGATTCATACACATAATACTGTAATCAGCCTTTTACTTAGGCAATGTCTTGATCAAGTCTTTCTCTATAGTATCACACATAAAAAGCATTTAACCTCCTCCTAGCCTATAAAATGGCCCCTTAGGCAAGATAGGTCTCACCGGCTCAGCGGTGCTGTAGTGAGCCATCAGCCGATTCCAGCTAGATCCATAGGTAGCTGATGGTATTTGTCTTTCAGTTTGCCCATGGCTGGAGCTCCACCTTTTGTCCCAGGCCTAATCAAAGTTGGAATATAGTACTGGGATGTTGAGAGGGGCCCCTCAGCAGCAATCTGGCATCTTAACACCCAGCTGCACGGGACAGGCTTTCTCACTGCCACTTACCGTGTTCACTGTATCGCTGCTCAGAAGCCTCTGCTGTGAAGGTCTGTTAGCCGGCGTTGTTTGTAGATAGGTGCCTCCTTGGTATGTCAAGGCTAGTGTCATTACGTTGCTCGCTGCCTCGGGAGAGATCCGATCCCCAATCTGCAGGTATCTAATAGCGGGGACAGCCTCCCCGAAATTCAGCAATGATGGAGCATCTGTGACATCCAGAAAGACTATAGCCTCCTCTGCTGTATCCCCTGAAATCCCAGTGCGGCCTCCAGCCAAGTTCACTTCTTCCAGCTTTGGGTCAGGGGGGATCTCTATCGCCTTAGTTAGCTGCACCCCTCCCCATGGCAGGCCAGCGTGTGTCAACGTTTTCAGGTTAGTTGTGCCTCCAAAGCCCCTTTTAAGTAATAGGTGGAGGTTTTGAAAATGTTCCTCAAGCATACATAGTAGGGTTTTCCCAGGTATCTGCAACTCCATTGCAGAAGTGGATAACTCAGCTCTTAGTGGTTGCGTGAGTGAGAATAGCTCACTCTGTACCCGCGTGAACGGGGTGGGTGTTGAGGCCTTCCCTATTCGGGCCACCCAAGCTTTAACGGTCTGGACTAGACTGCAGGCAATACAGAAATAGAGGCATCAAAGCAATGTAAAATAGGTACAAATTGTCAGATAATCCTCTTAATACATGGCGGATTGTATTATTCAAATGCTCAGCAGCTAGTATTGCGACCGATCATGGCCGCTGCCCGGACACGCCCCCCCCTTAGGTTTTATTTTTATTTCACAGCTAAGTTTGTATTTATTTTAACTAGGTAGAATAGTTAGTAAATAGTTATTAACTAGTTAATATCTACCTAGCTAAAATAAATACAAATTTACCTGTAAAATAAAACCTAAGCTGTCTTACATTAACACATAACCTTACACTACAATTAAATAAATTACATTAATTAAATACAATTAGCTAAATTACAAAAAAACAAACACTAAATTACACAAAATAAAAAAGAAATTATCAAATATTTAAACTAATTACACCTAATCTAATAGCCCTATCAAAATAAAAAAGCCCCCCCAAAATAAAAAAAACCTAGCCTACAATAAACTACCAATGGCCCTTCAAAGGGCCTTTTGCGGGGCATTGTCCCAAAGAAATCAGCTCTTTTACCTGTAAAAAAAAATACAAACAACCCCCCAACAGTAAAACCCACCACCCACACAACCAACCCCCCCCCCCAAATAAATAAATAAAATCTAAAAAACTTAAGCTCCCCATTGCCCATCCGGCGCGGAGCGGCTCCATCTTCAAGACATCCGGCACAGAGCATCCTCTTCTTACGACGGCGACTGAAGAATGAAGGTTCCTTTAAGGGACGTCATCCAAGATGGCGTCCCTTGAATTCCGATTGGCTGATAGAATTCTATCAGCCAATCGGAATTTAAGGTAAAAAAATCCTATTGGCTGATGCAATAGAATGCCAATAGAAGGCGAGCTCAATCCTATTGGCTGATTGGATCAGGTTATGGAGCAGTGGTCTCTGCAGGCTCGCCAGAAACACGGGGCCTCAAGCTCCATTCAGAGCTTGATAGATAGGCCCCTATGTGCCTGATTTAAAATATATAATAATTGATCACATTTCAAAACCTACTAGAGGAGGAGACAGGGCAAAAAAAGTTATTACAATGTGAATGCAGATGGATACATACCTTGGATACCGGCTGTACCCTAAGGGGCAATATACATACTGTGATATGCATTGTTTTATATAAAATTTGCTAGAATGTGTGTTGTAACTGATTAGTATATATTTGGAATCCATTGTGATCAAAATTGTCATTGCAGATATGTAGCATGGTTTGGATATAGCCTTATAATATGCTTATAGAATCATCATTTATGTGTAGGGTTCAGAAGGTAATTATTACTGAGACATAATAGTTGTATAGAACAGGCCAGGGTATACAATGATTGTATAAATATGTTTAGGCATAACCACTGATTAATATAGCTAAATTGTCAGACCAAATAGGAATATTCATGTAGATATACAGTAATATTATATAGAGAGTGTCTTTGTACTTATACTTGCTGTGCAATAGAATTGCTTTAGGCAAAATTATAGATCAGTATAGTCTTAATGTAAGCTAATACTATGTATGCAGTTAGGTAGCAATTCTATCCTGATTAGGCCTCTTGTGTTGCTAAGATTGGTTATATAGAGATATATGCAGTTGAATATTACATCCAGATGACGTTTTTTGTTCAATCTTGTGTCTATGCTTAGCGTTTGTTTTTGCATTTACTTTTACAGACTGTTGGCCTGCTGTGGCCACCGTAGTTCAGATCGCTCATGCGCAGTTGCACGTGGAGGACGCCGGTGTTGTTCCTGTAAGACAGAGCAGCTTCACAGAGGTGTATATATAGATGGGGCTAGGTGGTAAGTTGCTGTACTATTTTTGTTTGTGGTTTGATAAAGGGGGAAACCCAGAAATGTCATATTAAAGTGGATATACGTTTTTGATGGATATATATATATATATATATATATATATATATATATATATATATATATATATATACACACACACACAACAACATTTAAAATTAGGGGGAGATAAATGGCGAGTTTAAAATCCTCCACTACACAGAAACTATAGAAAAAATAACTCATTGTGTAGTTCATTAACAAATCTAGACAGGCCCGAAGGCTTGTTTTCCCACAGAAAACCTCTGAATTACATTCGCCTAGACTTAGAGTTTGGCGTTAGCCGTCAAAACCAGCGTTAGGGGATCCTAACGCTGGTTTTGGCCGCCCGCTGGTATTTAGAGTCAGTCAGGAAAGGGTCTAACGCTCACTTTCCAGCCGCGACTTTTCCATACCGCAGATCCCCTTACGCCAATTGCGTATCCTATCTTTTCAATGGGATCTTTCTAACGCCGGTATTTAGAGTCTTGGCTGAAGTGAGCGTTAGAAATCTAGCGACAAAACTCCAGCCGCAGCAAAAAGCCAGGAGTTAAGAGCTTTCTGGGCTAACGCCGGTTCATAAAGCTCTTAACTACTGTGCTCTAAAGTACACTAACACCCATAAACTACCTATGTACCCCTAAACCAAGGCCCCCCCACATCGCCGCCACTCTAATAAAAATTTTTAACCCCTAATCTGCCGTTCCGTACACCACCGCCACCTACGTTATCCCTATGTACCCTAATCTGCTGCCCCTAACACAGCCGACCCCTATATTATATTTATTAACCCCTAATCTGCTGCCCCCAACGTCGCCGCCACCTACCTACACTTATTAACCCCTAATCTGCCGACCGGACCTCACTGCTACTATAATAAAGTTATTAACCCCTAATCCGCCTCACTCCCGCCTCAATAACCCTATAATAAATAGTATTAACCCCTAATCTGTTCTCCCTAACATCACCGACACCTAACTTCAAGTATTAACCCCTAATCTGCCGACCGGTCCTCACCCCTACTCTAATAATTACCTTAAGCTAAGTCTAACCCTAACGCTAAAACCCCCCTAAATTAAATATAATTTTTATCTAACGAAATAAATTAACTCTTATTAAATAAATTATTCCTATTTAAAGCTAAATACTTACCTGTAAAATAAACCCTAATATAGCTACAATATAAATTATAATTATATTATAGGTATTTTAAAATTAATATTTATTTTACAGGCAACTTTGTATTTATTTTAACCAGGTACAATAGCTATTAAATAGTTAATAACTATTTAATAGCTACCTAGTTAAAATAATTACAAAATTACCTGTAAAATAAATCCTAACCTAAGTTACAATTAAACCTAACACTACACTATCAATAAATTAATTAAGTAAAATACCTACAATTATCTACAATTAAACCTAACACTACACTAACAATAAATTAATTACATACAAATACCTACAATTAAATACAAATAAATACACTAACTAAAGTACAAAAAATAAAAAAAGAACTAAGTTACAAAAATTAAAAAAATAATTTACAAACATTAGAAAAAGATTACAACAATTTTAAGCTAATTACACCTACTCTAAGCCCCCTAATAAAATAACAAAGCCCCCCAAAATAAAAAAATGCCCTACCCTATTCTAAAATAAAAATAGAAAAGCTCTTTTATCTTACCAGCCCTTAAAAGGGCCTTTTGCGGGGCATGCCCCAAAGAATTCTGCTCTTTTGCATGTAAAAAAAAACATACAATACCCCCCCAACATTTACAACCCACCACCGACATACCCCTAATCTAACCCAAACCCCCCTTAAATAAACCTAACACTAAGCCCCTGAAGATCTCCCTACCTTGAGTCGTCTTCACCCAACCGGGACCCGATGGACCAAAAGGAGACATCCGGAGCGGCAGAAGTCTTCATCCTATCTGGGCAGAAGAGGACATCCGGACCGGTAGACATCTTCATCCAAGCGGCATCTTCTATCTTCATCCATCCGGAGCGGAGCAGAGCCATCTTCTTCCAGCCGACGCGGATCCATCCTCTTCTACCGATGCCTACTCGCCGAATGAAGGTTCCTTTAAATGACGTCATCCAAGATGGCGTCCCTCGAATTCCGATTGGCTGATAGGATTCTATCAGCCAATCGGAATTAAGGTAATCAGCCAGTCAGATTGAGCTTGCATTCTATTGGCTGATCGGAACAGCCAATAGAATGCGAGCTCAATCTGATTGGCTGATTCCATCAGCCAATCAGAATTTTCCTACCTTAATTTCGATTGGCTGATAGAATCCTATCAGCCAATCGGAATTCGAGGGACGCCATCTTGGATGACGTCATTTAAAAGAACCGTCATTCAGCGAGTAGGCATCGGTAGAAGAGGATGGATCCGCGACGGCTGGAAGAAGATGGCTCCGCTCCGCTCCAGATGGATGAAGATAGAAGATGCCGCTTGGATGAAGATGTCTACCGGTCCGGATGTCCTCTTCTGCCCAGATAGGATGAAGACTTCTGCCGCTCCGGATGTCTTCTTTTGGTCCATGGGTGCCCGGTTGGGTGAAGACGACTCAAGGTAGGGAGATCTTCAGGGGCTTAGTGTTAGGTTTATTTAAGGGGGGTTTGGGTTAGATTAGGGGTATGTGGGTGGTGGGTTGTAATGTTGGGGGGGGTATTGTATGTTTTTTTTTACAGGCAAAAGAGCAGAATTCTTTGGGGCATGCCCCGCAAAAGGCCCTTTTAAGGGCTGGTAAGGTAAAAGAGCTTTTCTATTTTTATTTTAGAATAGGGTAGGGCATTTTTTTATTTTTGGGGGCTTTGTTATTTTATTAGGGGGCTTAGAGTAGGTGTAATTAGCTTAAAATTGTTGTAATCTTTTTCTAATGTTTGTAAATTATTTTTTTATTTTTTGTAACTTAGTTCTTTTTTTATTTTTTGTACTTTAGTTAGTGTATTTATTTGTATTTAATTGTAGGTATTTGTATGTAATTAATTTATTGATAGTGTAGTGTTAGGTTTAATTGTAGATAATTGTAGGTATTTTATTTAATTAATTTATTGATAGTGTAGTGTTAGGTTTAATTGTAACTTAGGTTAGGATTTATTTTACAGGTAATTTTGTAATTATTTTAACTAGGTAGCTGTTAAATAGTTATTAACTATTTAATAGCTATTGTACCTGGTTAAAATAAATACAAAGTTGCCTGTAAAATAAATATTAATCCTAAAATAGCTACAATATAATTATAATTTATATTGTAGCTATATTAGGGTTTATTTTACAGGTAAGTATTTAGCTTTAAATAGGAATAATTTATTTAATAAGAGTTAATTTATTTCGTTAGATAAAAATTATATTTAGGGGGGTGTTAGTGTTAGGGTTAGACTTAGCTTTAGGGGTTAATAAATTTATTAGAGTAGCGGTGAGGTCCGGTCGGCAGATTAGGGATTAATACTTGAAGTTAGGTGTCGGTGATGTTAAGGATGGCAGATTAGGGGTTAATACTATTTATTATAGGGTTATTGAGGCGGGAGTGAGGCGGATTAGGGGTTAATAACTTTATTATAGTAGCGGTGAGGTCTGGTCGGCAGATTAGGGGTTAATAAGTGTAGGTAGGTGGCGGCGACGTTGGGGGCGGCAGATTAGGGGTTAATAAATATAATATAGGGGTCGGCGGTGTTAGGGGCAGCAGATTAGGGGTAAATAGGGATAACGTAGGTGGCGGCGGTGTACGGAGCGGCAGATTAGGGGTTAAAAAAAATATGCAGGGGTCAGCAATAGCGGGGGCGGCAGATTAGGGGTTAATAAATGTAAGGTTAGGGGTGTTTAGACTCGGGGTTCATGTTAGGGTGTTAGGTGCAGACTTAGGAAGTGTTTCCCCATAGGATACAATGGGGCTGCGTTAGGAGCTGAACGCTGCTTTTTTGCAGGTGTTAGGTTTTTTTTCAGCTCAAACGGCCCCATTGTTTCCTATGGGGGAATCGTGCACGAGCACGTTTTTGAAGCTGGCCGCGTCCATAAGCACCTCTGGTATTGAGAGTTGCAGTGGCGGTAAATATGCTATACGCTCCCTTTTTGGAGCCTAACGCAGCCCTTCTGGGAAACTCTAAATACCAGCTGTATTTAAAAGGTGCGGGGAAAAAAAAGCATGCGTAGCTAACGCACCCCTTTGGCCGCAGAACTCTAAATCTAGCGGATTGTTGCCAATGCAGCAAAGGATTCTGGGTAAGATATGCAAATTAAGTACACAATGACACACCTTTTTACTTCAGTCTGCTTTTCAGCAGATTCCCTTTACGCCAAAGTATCGCTGTTGACACAGCTTATAAACTTAGCTAGGGTTAGTGCAGTGATTCATGATGGTTATGAATCACTGCACTAACCCTAGCTAAGTTTATAAGCTGTGTGAACAGCGATACTTTGGCGTAAAGGGAATCTGCTGAAAAGCAGACTGAAGTAAAAAGGTGTTTCATTGTGCACTTAATTTGCATATCTTACCCAGAATCCTTTGCTGCATTGGAAACAATGTAATTCAGAGGTTTTCTGTGGGAAAACAAGCCTTCGGGCCTGTCTAGATTTGTTAATGAACTACACAATGAGTTATTATATATATATATATATATATATATATATATATTTATTTATTTATTTTTCAACAAACTACAAGAGGAGAACAAGGACCATCAAAAATTTCCATGGCCCGGAACAGATAGGGAATCAAGCACTCTTTTTCAAAAAATATAGCTGAATTAGACAAAAGAAATAAATCTCTGACCAGTACAATCACAGAGAACAATAACATTTTTTATTAATGGTACAGAAAGAAATAAATCCTAACTGTCCGTCTGTATCAATTCAGGTATATGTTAGCAACACAAAGTAAAAATTGTTAAACAAACAAAATGGTACATGTGGCCAATTAAAACCCTGAAGATGTGCACATCATGAACACAATATTGGCAAAAATACAGTCCAAAGACACCTAGTACACCAATACACCCAAGCTGTACACGGTACCCAAGACAATTCAAGGGATAATTACCGGACAGGTAAAATATAGGGATCTAAGTAGTGATAGGTGCTTTGTAAAGATTTCAGGAGCAACAGTAGCGGCAGTATAAAAACAATTATCGGTTGCTTCCTGAGATACTGCCTTGTAATTGAGTCCCATGAGACAGTTTGCTGAGCCAGTCAAGTGCTACACTTCCTGATTGGTCACATGTGCATCCGTGATCCAATGCCTACGATCCTGATCGTTTCACCCACAATGCCAAATGATAGACGGGGCTTCCTCAGGGCGGATGGATCTTAGCCCTGCAGGGAGGGAATATATCTACAGAGACTCCTCCCAGTTTTAACCAATTATGTACCTTAATCTTAATGCTAAACAGTGTGTAACAAACCTACCAAACCTAAATATTACAAAAGAAGAAAAAAATAATAAATAGTACAAAGTTTATAAGACATAATAAGTCAGATTAGTTAATGACGTTCACAATTGCAAAGAAATAAAAAAACTTTTTTTATTTTTTTTATTTTATTTTTTTAAAAATGAAAAACAAAAGATAAGCAAAGAATGAAATAAAAAAAGTATTTTTTTTTTAAAATAGGAGCTATATTTTTTGAAAAAGAGTGATTGATTCCCTATCTGTTCCGGGCCATGGAAATTTTTGATGGTCCTTGTTCTCCTCTTGTAGTTTGTTGAAAAATAATTTTTTATAGGGTCTGCACCACATTAAAATTGTATTTAATACAACATTAATGTTTATAAATTTTGATAATAATCTTTTCCATTGAAAAAGACACATTTGTAGTGGCCATTTGTCCTGTACTCTTTTTGTTATTATATATATATATATATATATATATATATATATATATATATATATATATATATATATATAATCATGTGTGTGTGTATATATATATATATATATATATATAGATATATATTGTACAAAAAAACATCAGAAATGTGCAGAAATATTTATTTATTTTAGTTTTGTGAAGAACATTGGAATGTGAAATATTCATATTTTCATGTTGGGTTAGCACTCATGAGAATATGCAATCAGGTTTGCATGAGAGTGGGGTCTTAGGTTTTTTCCACTTTTTTTTCTCCATTTACTTCTACGGGGGATTACGTGAATGCACACGCGATATTGTAAGTTTCGCTTTTTGCGATCTTCGGGTTAGCACGCGGGCGAAAACAGTGTACTTTCAACTCATAATACTAGCGCAAAAAGCTTACTTCTAGAGCAATTAAAGCTCGAGCAGGAGGGTTAATTAGCACTCCACTTGTAATCTGGCTCTTTATTTTTACATATATATTAGAATAAAGGCACATATATCCATATATTTATTAACAGGGTATTTCAATATTACAGTGCCAGATTATTCTTGGTCTTCCTCCTATACACACATTGGCCCTTCCCAGTCAAAAACATTGCCATATACCATGTACCTTTTAATATTAATATGATATATTGTTTATTAAAAATTGTATAAATGGGGGCGTGTCTTAACAGTGATCGGGAATGGTCCTCCCACAGCTAAATTCTCATAGCTGAATTCTGTAGTGTCCCACCACATTGTGGTGACTAACATTCCCCATATTAAGCTGTATTTGTGATGCTGCAGTGAGAAAACAGACGACGGAGGCCTAGAGTGGCGGCACTTACTAGATGACACCACCCCCATTGGAAATCCAAGGTTCCTAGCTACAGCTGGACAAGCCAATACAACTATCTGGGCTTACATATCATTACCCCGAAAAATTGGAGGTTATAAAGGATGGGACATACCCCATGGCTACCTACAGACATAAGGTATAAAGATCCCACGACATACAATAACTAAAATGGCCGCCATCTGAGACACTGATTTTCAAGATTTTTTTAACAATAAAAAAAAAAGGACTATATAAATAGATAGAAAAAACATATATGTGTTGAAAGAATGAGTGTATAATGTCCCTTTAATAAAAAATAACACGACATAACATCTAGAATAAGTAGGCATCTCATATATTTAGCATATGTTAAAGGTCAATGCATATTGCTTACTTGATTCAAATACAATAGCGCATCTTTAGGAATTAGATATGTAGAAAATTCAACGCAACACAGTCATTATTTATAAAAAGGAAAATATTGTTGACAAACATATTAAACAAGATGGACTATATTCATGGACTTGCACTTGCCTCAAAATATCTTATGCAGGAAAACATATTTCTTTCATTAGTTTATTCAACGAGACAGCCATCAAAAGAGATTTTTGTGTTCTTTATCATCTATGGTTCAACAATGTACATGATTCACACAATCCATACTCGACATGGTTTTAAACTTGTCTTCTCATTCACAAACCTGGGTTACGTGCAAATTCAAATATTGCGGGACTACGTAATCCAATCAGACGGATTTAACACCTTGGCATGTGATGTCTTAATTAACATGGCGCATCGTTGATTGCATAAAAACGCCATCCAATCTATGGCGCATCCTTGATCGCGTAAAAACGTCAGCCAATACAAGGACTCATTTGACAGCTTGGCAGGTGGCGTCTTAAGCAACATGGCGCAACCGACATCGCATAAAAACGTCAGCCAATACAAGGACTCAGTTGACAGTTTGGCATGTCAATAAGAAACTTATTTATATTTTATAAACTAGTATGTGCTATATTGGTAGTTAGCAATGTCCCGCTAGATAACGTAATACTGTGATATATGAAATAGAATCCATTGTTGAAACTAAGGATATATTTCATTAGAAAAAGTTCAAAGTGTGGAGCTACATCCAATTGACCCTATAAAAATTTTCCAATATCACAGGTCAACAATATCTTTAATATCATAAATTATATAGTGAACAAACTAATGAGTATAGGGCAGGCTCTTAGAGACAAATAGAAAACACACGATGTAGAAAGGCTTTGTCAAACTTGAATAAAAATCCTCCCAAGAAAATGGTTGCGTCTGAACTAGGCAGACGATACACTTAGCACAATCAAACAAGAATGCTTCAATATCCCAAAACAAGGCCAAGAAAACGGTTGCGTCTGAACCAGGCAGACGATACACTTAGCACAATCAAACAAGAATGCTTCAATATCCCAAAACAAGGCCAATAGAACAATCCATATGAAGATATAAAGTCTTGTGCAAACCATCCGAATCCAAACAAACAGTTGAAATATGGAAGTAATAAAAAGATAAATTCTCACCCCTCCTTAGCAGCTCCACCCATGTATTAGTGCGGTATCTTCAAGGGGGACCAGCTGGTATAAGGATTCCTTACCGCTGCATCAGCGCTGCCTTCCAGCTGGTACACTCACCTTCTTCCGACCGCACGCCAATTCACCAAGCCACGAGGAGCGAGAGGGTGGTGACATCATCTGATGAAGACGAGCCGTTCCGGGATCCGACATGCAATGTAGGCCAATGGGATAGGAGGTGTGTCCGTAGCCAACAGTTCCATGTGCAGCACTGGCCCTATAACTCACGGTTCACTATATTAGTGCAGTAAATGAACTGTCCTTCCGGCAAAGTAAGAATTGTGAATCAAGAGTTGCGGACAGTTCATTAAAACAAAAATATTTAACTACTACTAATAAATATTTTTGTTTTAATGAACTGTCTGCAACTCTTGATTCACAATATATTTCATTAGAAGCAGAGGATTATTAACTATTTAGCAAGCAGCAGGGTTTAAATAGACCTGAAAACAACATTTTATGTTACACGATTATGTAGGACATTGCAATTTGAAATACATTTTCACATTGAATTTTAAACTTTGGATTATTGTGTTTCATGTCTCTTTAAATGTGAAATAATGCTAGGAGATACATTATGAAAATAGGAATTGTTTATACATTATATGTTACCTATAGCTATGGTGTCCATCTTTACCATTTAAAAAGGGACACATGAGAAATACATATGTCAGGGATGTTTTAAAATATGTTAAGATTTATTTGGAATAACAATAATGACACATGTATTGATCAAACGTATCACTTATTCAAGTTGAAATATGGTCAGCCTGCCTATAGCAATATATCGTAGGATAATTAAAGATAAAAAAGAATAAGAGAAATATATAAATCATCTAAAATATGCGCATTACACACAGTGATTGATTTTGGTATACTACTACAATAAGATATAAGTGAAATTGGAATACATGTGCTGTCAACATTCAAATAAGAGTCTGTTTTTATAAATATTATATGTCCATGTTGATGTAAAATGGACACAAATACATTAGAAATGCATATCCATTCCTTAAGAATTGTGGTCAGCATCACTTAAAGGGACATGAAATACAAACAGTTAAGTTTATGGATTCACAGAGAGGATACTATTTACATCAAATTTTCAATTTACATAGATTATATCATTATATAAATCTTGGGATCATTTGTTAAAGGTGCATCAATTCACGAACAGTTTAGAAATAAACACATGGATGTGCAAAAAAACCCCAAATATATATATATATATATACAACCAGCAATATATATATAGATAACTTCAGTCCTATGTTAATCATAATCTTGCAAAGATAAACCTTTATGAAAAGAATATCAAGAAAATGACTCAAATTCAATTTGAGATGTAAATATTAAATTTATTGACAATAGTATTATATTTATGAATCATTAAAGACCATTATTTGGTTGCATGTCCTTTTAAGGATTAACCACATAAACTATAGATTTCAATCAATGACATGAATAAAGAGGACAAATAATATTGGAATGACGTATTTTATTAACATGTCATAAAACATAAAGAAATAAGATAAAGTTACAAAAAAACATATTTAAAAATCTGCCCCATTGGAGCCATTTGACAAGGTAACAGAGTGCATCACAGTCCTTGGAGGGAATTGACAAGGGCCAACACAGCCCCATTGGAGCTATTTGGCAAGGTAAAAGAGTGCATCACAGTCCTTGGAGGGAGTTCACAAGAGCCAACAAAGGCCAACACAGCCCCATTGGAGCCATTTGACAAGGTAAAAGAGTGAATCACAGTCCTTGGAGGGAGTTGACAAGGGCCAACACAACCCCATTGGAGCCATTTGACAAGGTAAAAGAGTGCATCACAGTCCTTGGAGGGAGTTGACAAGGGCCAACACAGCCCCATTGAAGCCATTTGACAAGGTAAAAGAGTGCATCA
This sequence comes from Bombina bombina, assembly GCF_027579735.1. Classification (NCBI taxonomy): domain Eukaryota; kingdom Metazoa; phylum Chordata; class Amphibia; order Anura; family Bombinatoridae; genus Bombina; species Bombina bombina. Next base: position 1,244,542,722 of record NC_069500.1, read on the forward strand.
CAGTCTTTGGAGGGAGTTGACAAGGGCCAACACAGCCCCATTGGAGCCATTTGACAAGGTAAAAGAGTGCATCACAGTCCTTGGAGGGAGTTGACAAGGGCCAACACAGCCCCATTGGAGCCATTTGACAAGGTAAAAGAGTGCATCACATTCCTTGGAGGAAGTTGACAAGGGCCAACAAAGGCCAACACAGCCCCATTGGAGCCATTTGACAAGGTCACAGAGTGCATCACAGTCCTTGGAGGGAGTTGACAAGGGCCAACTCAGCCCCATTGGAGCCATTTGACAAGGTAAAAGAGTGCAACAGGCACAACAAAAAAAAACAAAAAGGCCAAATGGCAACAATCAAACTGAACAAACAAAGTAACATGTGGACGGAAGATTCGTATCTGCGCCCTCGGAGCATCTCCTGATCCTCCACTTATGGGTCATCAGCATCACCCTCATCGTCCTGTGCATGTCCAGCTACAGATTCAAGCATTGACTCTACACGCATCATACGTTGTAGAGTCAATTGCTCAACCTGTAGCTGGGCATGCATGGTTTCATATATCCTTCCCAGTCTGTTCCTCAGCACGGCCTGCTCTATACGTGCTAGAGTCTCTAGCATCAGCCATGCTGAGTCACAACCTAAAATAAAGCAAACAAAGAATATTAATGATAATTACATAACATAATAAAAAGAGAGCAAAGATACATTGTAATAATAAAGACAAATACGTATTATAATTAAATATTCTATCTTGAAGATTTACACATTAAATATGTTCTTCACACATAAACCATTAAAGGGACAGTTTACTCAAACATGTTCTTCCCTTTAATTGGTTCAAAATGATCCACTTTACCAGTTTGAGTGTATTAAATTGTTTAAAATTATTTCCATTGTCCTTACATTGGCATTTGAAATAGTTTAGTTAGTCTGTGATATCCACACCTATCCTTAAACCTTTTGGCCTTGAGGCCAAGCTGAGTAAACACAGCAAGCAGAAGAAATTACACTCCCAGTGGGTTAGAGAAGAAATAAGGTACTAAAAAGTTATTTTTCTATTGTTCTATCCAAGTAGTGGTGATTGGTATATGGAGTGATATGAGATCAAGTATGTTATAATGTGGATTTAGAATGATACTTACAACTGTGCCTGGGAAGGATAATCCGACATCCAGGACAATGAAGGTGGGGACTGGGGGGAGGGATGGGATTGGGATGGAAGGGGGAGGGCTGGGATTGGACTGGGGAGGTAAGGGGGGGGGGATGAGATTGGGCTGGGAGGGATTGGCTGCCTCTCTGGGTTAGCCCGTACAGCTGGGGAGTCAGGGGCCTGGGGAATTGGGGGCTAGTCAGGTGGGGGAGCTGTACGGGCCAAAATACGGGGAGATCGGCGAGTGGGGGCAAAGGGGCGTTTTTTGGGAGGGACAGGAGGAATGGGAAGGTCTGGGAGGGACTTCTCTCTGGGGAGGGACTTCTACCTTGGGAGGGGACTGGGTAGGGTTGGGAAGCTGATGCGCAGAAGAGGAAGGTCCATCTGAAATAGATAATACAAATATATTAACATCTCATACATCATGAAATGAAATCAAGGTATTTAAACATGATTATGTTTTATGTATACTTAGAAGTGCTTTTGAATTTCTAAACAATGATGACATAAGGATATGGTCTGCATATAGGCACTCAGATGAATAGCAATGACTGTCTGTACAATCAGAAGATGATTATTGTGGTTTGGCATGGAATATGCATGTGACATCATGATGTCATTAATGACAAATCATACATAAATGAAAGAAAAATACAAACATATGTTCATGCTGCATGATATAAAACAGGGGGCAGTAGTGTTTTCAAAAAATCATGGAATAATAATTTTTAAAGTGCCAAAGCTGTAGACTTTGATTTTCTTCCAGAGAATGTGTTCAAACAATAATACATGTTGGATACATGTTATATATATTTGACATACCATCAGACTCCAAGGGAGCCACTTCCTCCTCCATCCCACATGTTACATCAATCTCTGTAAAACATAACATGTTGTGTACACATTAATATCGGATATTATAACATATGTTACTGTTGCTCAAGGACACACATCAATGTTGCATTAAAGATTGTCAGGAAGCAGGGCTGTTGGTATGGACCACAACTGCAGACAGGCAGTAGTTAAACTTTGTCAGTCCCAAGTGGGGTCTCCTGTTAACTTGCTACTGGAGAGGGCTAGGCATTGAAATGCCAAAAGGTAGGAGGAAGTTAATTGAGCAAAAGTCCAGAGGTTAGTTTATTTTATAAGTCCCCCAAATCTGTGATCAGAGTTCATGTAGCACAAGTGTTAGCTATCTGCTGTTGGTAAGTAGTAACCGGAGTTATTATGTCCTGAGGATATGTGTTACACTTGTATTGTAGCAGCGTGTGCTCTCAGCTAACAGTGAATCTGTATCAGAGGAAGAAGTACTGCGGCTGCAGCAGATGCCGAGTCTGAGATGGGTGTGTTCCGAGCGACCAATCAACTGAGAGGAAATGCTGACAGGCTGGTCTCGGTTCAGTGTGCACACAGAGCGGCTACGGAACTGCGGGGAGAGTCGCAGTCGGTCTCAACAGTTGGATTGGAGTAGGCAAGCAGACAGAGGTACCTGATGTTGCTCCGGTTGTTGTTTGAGGTCAGATTAGTTGGGCGGGCAGTAGTGCGGCTGATTTGAAGCATATAGTCTTGCTAGAGGATCCCTTACTGAGTATCCAAATTTCTAGTAATGTGTAAACTAAATACTACTTTATAAAATGTATGCCATATGATGGGTGATTGTGCCAAATTCCCGCCAGCCACAGTCCATACATTATTTATACTTACCAGCTGATGTCTTTAAAAACCAGGTGGCGAAGTCGTTACAGGACCCAATGCCAGGAGCATCACCTATAATAATCAAAATAAATTTTTATAATCATTTGATGAACAATCCTAACATGTTTGCACAATTCTCTACTTCTCATTTCCCTAGAATTCACACATATTCCCAATACTCCAATCTAACTTCTATTATTTACCGTCTGAAGTGGCGGTTGATGATGTTTGCTCTGACATTGAGCCCCTCATCCCGGAATGGCCCCTCTAGAATAGGGTCATCCTCCTCATCTTGGAGGAGGCGTTGGGGTGCCTGGACGGCCTGCAGCATCCCAGCCCGCTGTGCAATGTTATGCAGGACGCTGCAGGCTATAACGATCTTTGCCACCTTACTAGGGCTGTATTGGAGGGCTCCTCCAGACCTGTCCAGGCATCTTAGAAACAATGACATGGTTAAATTGCATTCTCTATCTGGCCATTTAAGCTAAGACATGCTACCTATGTGTATTTCGCATAAAGCAGACATTTGCTAGAATAAAAACAAAATGGTTAAATTGCATTCTCTATCTGACCATTTAAGCTAAGACATGCTACATATCTGTTTGGAGCTAAAACTAGACATTTGCTGAAACAGACAATGGCATGGTTAAAGCGCATTCTCTATCCGGCCATTTAAGCTAAGACATGCTACATATGCGTATTTCGCATAAACCAAACATTTGCTAAAAGAGAAAGAAATGGTTAAATTGCATCCTAGTGCTGGCCATGTAAGCTAAGACATGCTACATATCTGTTTGGAGCTAAAAGTAGACATTTGCAGAAAGAGACAATGACATGGTTAAATTGCATTCTCTATCTGGCCATTTAAGCTAAGACATGCTACATATGCATATTTCGCATAAACCAAACATTTGCTAGAATAAAAACAAAATGGTATGGAGCTAAAACTAGATATTTGTGGAAACAGACAATGACATGGTTACATTGCATTCTCTATCTGGCCATTTAAGCTAAGACATGCTACATATGCAAAAACACAAAAGCGATTTTATACAATGTCGATTACAAGGGACGCTTTGGCCATGTTGTTTGGGGGTTTTATAGTGCAATTAGTCCAATGGTAGTGTGTTCGTAATGATTGCTGATTGTATACACTTGTTTGTATGTGAGCGGCGTGAATGCTTTCAAAGTGGGCGTTTTTTTTAGGTGTTTGCTGAAATTTTGTTTTCCCCCAATGAATCGCAATGTGAAAGTGTAAAATGTAACACATACAGTGCATCTTCGTAATGTTTGTTCATATGCGTAATAAATACTTAATAAACGCAATGTTATAGTAAAAAGCACACGTCCAGGCTAACATGAATGAAAGTGCATACTTGTGTATAATGTCATAGAATCTGATCGATCAATGTTGCTGCAATATTGTTTGTAACCGATAAAGTAACAGCTGACATCTATAGTATTGTATATATAATTGATCTGCGAGATATCAATATTGTACGCGTCCCTTTAAAATCACAATAATAATGAACATCCTCTGGCTGACATCTCTAGTATTGTATATATAAGTGATTTGCGAGATGTCAATATTGTACGCGTCCCTTTAAAATCGCAATAATAATGAAGATCTTCAGGCTGACATCTATAATATTGTATATATAAGTGATTTGCGAGATGTCAATATTGTATGCGTCCCTTTAAAATCGCAATGATAATGAAGATCTCCCGGCTGACATCTGTAATATTGTATATATAAGTGATTTGCGAGATGTCAATATTGTACGCGTTCCTTTAAAATCGTAATAATAATAAAGATCTCCCGGCTGACATCTATAATATTGTATATATAAGTGATTTGCGAGATGTCAATATTGTACGGGTCCCTTTAAAATCGCAATAATAATGATGTTCCAAACTGTCGTTTACGTATATGTAGTATGGTAGTATTGAGTGCTAAACTTCTGAAAGGGGCGGTACAGTCCTAAAGCTGTAATGTGTATGGTTGAAGCTTCTAATGACGTCCTCATATTATCAACCTGCCTGTCTAGTTATCAAATCCTCATTGTGTTGTTGTATTTTACTACATTGTTATTGTGTGATGATTCAAATATAAATGTGTGCTTTGTGGTTGCGTGATGCGTGTTATGTACATATACGTATGTATTGTGATTGTCTCCCACATATGCTGACTTCTATAAAGCAGTATAGCATTGTTGTTCCTTCCCAAAAAGTGACAGCTGTAATCTGTTCTAATGATGTTCTTATTGTACGTAATTCCTAATGGTATATTGTGAGTGATTCGTGATGTTAAAGGGACAGTAAATCTCTATTTTATGTTTCATGATTCATAGAGAGAATGTAATGTGTTTTTCCCCCATCATATAAATGCACATGTATGAGTGAATGATGTAATGTATGTGCATCCATTAATGATCATGTGTTAAGCCTATGTAGATATGCTGTTCATGCAAGCATATGAGTTGAATAAATGAAATGCTATAATAGAGGTAAATGAGAGGTGTTTCCAATTGTCTACTGTTTGTGAGTAATGAAATGTTCAAATTATTTTTCTGTCCGTTTAAATCTGATGTAATTTATTAAATATATTTCGTATTGTTGATGGTGATTTGTAGTTGATGAATTTCACACCAGTAAAAGCCATAACTCCATAGAGAACTAGCCATTTCTTGATCTATTTGTCATAGCGGAACTAACGCAAGAAAGCATGAGTTAGTTTCACAATTTTAACGCTGGTATTACGAGTTTTCTTGGCTACGCTTTTTCCATGCGTTAGGTAAATCTGGCTGTCGCGTGCACGAGCACGTCTTCCCCATAGAAGTCAATGGAAGAGACAAATGTGTGTATAAATAAAATCCAAGACTTGTTTTGAGCGTAAAGTGAGTGACGTCATGGTCTTGTGTGAAAAAGTAGCTAAATCGTGTTTATTTCCTAATAAAAATCTTATTTGTGTATGTAATGTGGTGTATATTGTTTGTATGTATCGATTAGTGTATGTATGTGATAATATTATTAGTTAGATGTAGCTATATGAGTGTCTGTTCCCGTCTGTCTATGTAAGTCAATGGAGAATGGTTTTCTGTGGCTTTTTTTTCAAACACCCGAGATCTCGTAACTTTGAAAAATATAAAATCTTAAAAATAAATATAGTGTAGTATATAAAATCTTAAAAATAAATATAGTGTAGTGTTTGTATGAGTGTAAGTGTAGTTTGTGTAAAAAAAAATTTGTGATTCGTGGATGTTGTTTTCCACGGTATATATTGTTAACTACTGGGTCTGGGTTGACATAAATTATTTCTGCGGAGACGGATATTTTTGTGGCGTTAGGGAAACTCGTAATACCAGCGGGCGTTAAAAAGCAGCGTTAGGACCTCTTAACGCTGCTCTTTTACCCTAACGCCAAACTCGTGATCTAGCTGTAAGATAGCTACAATGTAACTTTTAGTTATATTGTAGCTAGCTTAGGGTTTATTTTATAGGTAAGTATTTAGTTTTAAATAGGATTCATTTATTTAATTGTAGTAATTTAATTTTGTTGTATTAAAATTATATTTAAGTTAGGGGGGTGTTAGACTTAGGTTTAGACTTAGGTTTAGGGGTTAATAAATTTAATATAGTAGCGGCGACGTTGGGGGGGCAGAGTAGGGGTTAATAAATAAAAAGTAGGTGTCGGCGATGTTAGGGGCAGCAGATTAGGGGTTCATAGGGATAATGTAGGTGGCGGCGGTGTCCGGAGCGGCAGATTAGGGGTTAATAATATTATGAAGGTGGCGACGATGTCGGGGACGGCAGATTAGGGGTTAATAAGTGTAAGATTAGGGGTGTTTAGACTCGGGGTTCATGTTAGGGTGTTAGGTGTAGACATAACTTTTATTTCCCCATAGGAATTAACGGGGCTGCGTTAGGAGCTGAACGCTGCTTTTTTGCAGGTGTTAAGTTTTTTTTTCAGCTGAATCTGCCCGATTGTTTCCTATGGGGAAATCGTGCACGAGCACGTTTTGCCAGCTTACCGCTACCGTAAGCAACGCTGGTTATTAGGTGAGATGTGGAGCTAAATTTTGCTGTACGCTCACCTTTTTGCGGCTAACGCCGGGTTTAAAAAGACCCGTAGTACCAGCGTTGTCTTAAGGGAGCGTTGAAAAAAAAATGCTCGTTAGCAACGCACCCCTGTTAACGCAAAACTCGTAATCTCGGTGATAGATTGTGATTGAGGCCCTTTTGTTTTAAAAATATTTTATGTTAAATTCTGCTGACCAAAATTGCTTGAAAATTGTCAGTTTAATTTGAGATGGAAATCCCTGCAACAACTGAAAATGTGATGTAAATATGTTTAGTATTTTGAGTTAATAAAAATGGCATATTTTGCATTATAGAGATAAGAGAACAGAAAAGCAAATACTTTGATGTGTATGAAATGGTGTCAAATTTTCCTTCAAGGTTAGATTTATTTTATTGCCACTAGGGGTCAGTGTTGCTGTTGTTTTTTTTAAAAAAACCGTAGTACCAGCGTTGTCTTAAGGGAGAGTTGAAAAAAAAATGCTCATTAGCAACGCACCCCTGTTAACGCAAAACTCGTAATCTCGGTGATAGATTGTGATTGAGGCCCTTTTGTTTTAAAAATATTTTATGTTAAATTCTGCTGACCAAAATTGCTTCAAAATTGTCAGTTTAATTTGAGATGGAAATCCCTGCAACAACTGAAAATGTGATGTAAATATGTTTAGTATTTTGAGTTAATAAAAATGGCATATTTTGCATTATAGAGATAAGAGAACAGAAAAGCAAATACATTGATGTGTATGAAATGGTGTCAAATTTTACTTCAAGGTTAGATTTATTTTATTGCCACTAGGGGTCAGTGTTGCTGTTGTTTTTTTTCTTGGGAAATGCTAGATTTATGTTTTTTATATTACTTTATTGTTGGCAGTTAAAGGGGCACTAAATGTTTAAAAAATACTACGCATAATGATGTATTATTATTAATAATATTATTATTATGCAAGTGTTGAAATATTGAAATCATTATAAAAGTGTGTTTCTAGTTATGGCACCTTCATATTGTAACTAAGCTATACTTGGTTAAAAAAGCCTTATCTTAAAAAACCCTGTTCTCATCTAAGGCCCCATTACATATGAAGCGTCGCCCGCAAAAGCCGGCCATGCCGTTTTTTTGTGCGTTTTTGATATTACATATACGGCGTAGCATACAAGTTACGCTCGTATATTTCACCCATCGCTCGCAATTTTTACTCCCATAAGCTAACATGGGACTGCGTCGTAAATCGGTATCCAATATCCAGCGCAAGGCCTTACGTGGCGAAAATGGAGAAATCTTACTCCATTTTCACCTCGCCATAAAAGGCAGCCGTAGCAGGCATTGCGCTGAGTATAGGAGCACCATAACTCCCTAAAATGCCTGCAAAAATAAACTAACACCTAACGCATGCGCAATGTCTATCTACCTGTCAACCGCAATCCCCCACCGCAATAACTAATAAACTGTATTAACCCCTAAACCGCCATAGCCCACACCGCAATTAACCTATTCTAGTATTAACCCCTAAACCGCCATAGCCCACATAGCCTATTAAATCTATTAACCCTTAATCTGCCGCCGCCAACGTCGCTGCCACTATACGTTATTAACCCCTAAACCTAAGTCTAACCCTAACCTAAGACTAATAATATTACTATGATTAACTAAAGTATTCCTATTTAAAACTAAATACTTACCTATAAAATAAACCCTAAGATAGCTACAATATAATTAATAATTACATTGTAGCTATTTTAGGATTTATTTTTATTTTACAGGCAACTTTGTATTTATTTTAACTAGGTACAATAGCTATTAAATAGTTAATAACTATTTAATAGCTACCTAGTTAAAATAATTACAAATTTACCTGTAAAATAAAACCTAACCTAAGTTACAATTACAACTAACACTACACTATCATTAAATTAATTAAATAAATTAACTACAATTAGCTAAAATTAAATACAATTAAATAAAATAAACTATAGTACAAAAAAACAAACACTAAATTACAGAAAATAAAAAAAATTACAAGAAGTTTAAACTAATTACACCTAATCTAAGCCCCCTAATAAAATAAAAAATCCCCCCAAAATAATAAAATGCCCTACCCTATACTAAATTACAAATAGCCCTTAAAAGGGATTTTTGCGGGGCATTGCCCCAAAGTAATCAGCTCTTTTACCTGTAAAAAAAAGAAATGCAACCCCCCCAACATTAAAACCCACCACCCACACCCAACCTTACTCTAAAACCCACCCAATCCCCCCTTAATAAAACCTAACACTACCCCATTGAAGATCACCCTACCTTGAGCCGTCTTCACCCAGCCGGGCAGAAGTCTTTATCCGACCCGGGCACAAGTGGCCCTCCAACCGGGCAGAAGTCTTCATCCGATACCGGCAGAAGAGATCCTCCATCCGGGCAGAAGTCTTCATCCAAGCGGCATCTTCTATCTTCTTCCATCTGACGAGGAGCGGCACCATCTTGAAGACATCCGACGCGGAGCATCCTTCCTGGCCGACGGACTAACAACGAATGAAGGTTCCTTTAAATTACGTCATCCAAGATGGCGTCCCTTGAATTCCGATTGGCTGATAGGATTCTATCAGCCAATCGGAATTAAGGTAGGAAAACTCCGATCCAATCAGCCAATAGGATTGAGGTCGCATTCTATTGGCTGACTGGAACAGCGTAAACTCTTTTTTAAATGGGATTTTCATAGTTTTTTTTAGTTATTTTTTTTTTTAGTCTGCTTGTCTTCAGAAAACTGTTTGCAGGCTTTCTTGTGCATCATCTTTAGAAGAGGCTTCCTTCTGGGACAACAGACATGCAGACCAATTTGATGCAATGTGCAGCGTATAGTCTAAGGACTGACAGGCTGCCCCCCACCACTTCAACCTCTGCAACAATGCTGGCAGCACTTTGGATATGACGCTGAGCACATGCACTCAACTTCTTTGGTCAACCATGGTGAGGCCTGTTCTGAGTGGAACCTGTCCTGTGAAACCGCTGTATGGTCTTGCCCACTGTGCTGCAGCTCAGTTTCAGGGTCTCGGCAATCTTCTTATAGCCTAGGCCATCTTTATGTAGAGCAACAATTCTTTTTTTCAGATCTTCAGAGAGTTCTTTGCCATGAGGTGCCATGTTGAACTTCCAGTGACCAGTATGAGAGAGTGTGAGAGCAATAACACCAAATTTAACACACCTGCTCCCCATTCACGCCTGAGACCTTGTAACACTAACGAGATACATGACACCGGAGAGAGAAAATGGCTAATTGGGCCCAATTTGGACATTTCCACTTAGGTGTGTACTGACTTTTGTTGCCAACGGTTTAGACATTAATGCCTGTGTGTTGAGTTATTTTGAGGGAACAGCAAATTTACACTGTTATACAGTTTACATTGTAGCAAAGTGTAATTTCTTCAGTGTTGTCAGATGAATAAATATAATAAAATATTTACAAAAATGTGAGGAGTGTATTATCTTTTGTGAGATACTGTACATACACAACCTCACAACAACACCCACAGAAAATGCACAAAGACATATGCACATACACTCACAGAGACATCCACAGAAAACACTGACATACAGTACATACACACACACACCCTCACAGAGACATCCACAAAAAACACACAAATACATGCACACCCACCCTCACAGAGGCATCCACAGAATATACACAAAGACATACATACATACACACACACACCCTCACAGAGACACCCACAGAAAATGCACTGTTAAATATTTATATAACAATATTTTTGATTAATGGAATTATGAATATTAATAATCAATCATAAAATTATTGTCAGCAATATAATAGAATCTTATCAATACACTCCAGTGAAATTATATATAATCTTTGTAGTGTATTGCAAAATGCTATTGAGATATCTAGAAATAATGACGATAAAACTATTATAAATATTAATAATCAATCTTAAATTAAATAAATATTCATATGCAAGCACATATAGTGTTACTACAAGAAACACATTTCACAAAAGCAAGCACACCCAAATACTGGGATAAAGCATATTCACAACAATACCATACAACTACACATAAGAAGCATAGAGGAGTGTCAATTCTATTACACAGTTCCTTAAACTTTAAAGAGGAATAAATCATAACTGACAAAGAGGGAAGATACCTGATAATTAGGGGATACATACACAATACCCCTATCATGATAGGCAATATCTATGCCCCAAACGACCATCAAGCTCAATTCCTAACTAACGTTAGCAAACTACTAACCATGTGGAATAAATATAAAATAATCGTGGGAGGAGATTTTAATCTCACATTAGATAATCTAATAGACAGATCCCAACATATAACCCGTACACAACAGAAAAGAGAACCTAAACATAAAATCCTGGGTGATTTCCTGCTTGATCACAATTTTATTGATGGGTGGAGGACCTTAAACAAAGTTGTTAGAGAGTACACATATTACTCACCAGTTCACGACTCAATTCGAGAATCGACTACATTTTATTGAGCCAGATTCTGGTTCCATTACTCATGCAGGCGAAAATACATAATTGCACATGGTCAGATCACTCTATAGTTGAGATCACACTACAGGGGATAACAAATCATAATAGAACCAAGGCATGGGCATTTAACCCTAAAATAATAGGGAACCCACTTGTTAAACAAAAACTATTAGATGAACTTACCCACTTTATAGCAGCAAATAATGGATCTACACTTAACCCATTACACCAATGGGGAGCACTCAAGGCTTTCGTTAGAGGTTACCTGATGACTGAATCAGCAAGGCAGCATAGACTGCACCAATCACATATAGGAAAACTGAGAACAGACATTTCAAACCTGAAAAGGTAAGTGATAGCACACCCAAGCAATGCTAATAAAAAGCAACTGAAACAGGAAAACAAAGAACTAAACAATCACCTCTCAGATGAAGCTAACAAATCCATAAAACTACTAGATACACACTATTTTATCCACTCCAACAAACCGGATAGAATGTTAGCAAACAAATTAAAGGAAATCACTAGAGCTACAGCGGTACCACAGATACATACACCGACAGGAAAGGTAACAAATGACCCCCTAGAAATTGCAAACTCCTTTGCTGACTATTATAATGCACTCTATAATCTCCCGACTCCCAAAGTGAATCAAGAAGCAGCTGAAACACTAAATAAGTTCCTAGCAGACAGTACAATGCCTCAATTGTCTCAATCTGACGTTACAATGCTAAACAACCCCATTTCAGTAACAGAGGTTTTGCTTGCCATAAAAGATCTTAAGCCAAACAAAGCTCCAGGACCAGATGGTTATTCCGGAATATTTTATAAAACCTTCAAAAATATATTAGCCCCACAATTAGTCACTATCTTTAATTCTATAATGAAAGGAAGTGAAATCCCAAAAGAAATGCTCCTGGACAGAATATCAGTTATCCCTAAACCGGGGAAAAATAAGCAGTTATGCCAAAATTATAGGCCCATCTCCCTTATAAACCAAGACATAAAACTGTTCACGAAAATCCTGGCAAATAGACTAAACGATCCCCTAACTAAATTGATACATTCAGATCAAGTTGGTTTCATTAAATCCAGGGAAGCGCCAGACAATACCCGTAAAGTCATCAATTTAATAAATTATGCTGCGGTACATGGTGTTCCTTCTCTGCTCCTTTCGTTGGATGCAGAGAAGGCATTCGATAGAGTAAACTGGAGCTACATGACCGCCTTATTGACTAAAGTAGGAATACGAGGAGAATTCTTAAACGCTATCTCATTACTGTACTCAACTCCTGAAGCATATATTAGACTAGCAGG